>NW_013670113.1:16526-20126 GCF_000517525.1 Limulus polyphemus | reverse complement strand
AAATAATTTTCACAGGATACTGGCTGTTTCTCTGTATTAAACATCTTTATGTATTATCACTAAATATCATATACAGACATTGTTATGAAGGTGTTGAAGGTAAAGGTTTCGAATATTTATAACTCACTATATTAATAACATGTTTTATAAAGAAAATTGTTGATAACCCTGGTCTGGCATAACTTCACAGATTCTGAGCCAAAAGATGTCATACATTATAAATGTAGTGACGATCAACCATTTTTTATTGTTTGTGATTCTTATCTCAAAGGAAATTACTTTTGTTCTATGATATCATCGAAAATAAAAAATAATCCTAGAACAATTTAAGTTAAAAATATTTATTTATATAAAGGTTTTCTATTCTCTAAACAAATATGTCGAACATTCTTTTATATAAATTATCACATCTAACATACGAGTTATATACGATGTATTTTGAGGAATTTGTAAACCATAATTTTGTAACATTTTTAATTTTACAAATAAGTCTAGAAATTTCTATTATTTTTATTGTGCTTGTGTGGTGAAATATTCTATTTTGATATTTAAAGTACATATATACGTTGTGTGTTATTGTATGCTATATTTATAATGTTTTATTTTAGATGTTTGTTTGTTAGAGAGCGCATGACACAACATCTAGAAATTTCACGAAAGTTAATAATCTAGGTGTTTAGAGTGGTATGTATAGATAAGAGTACGACATAAATAAGAAAAACAGTGAAGCAGTTAATCCATGAGTACTGAATGAGAAATCAGTAAGTTATTAAGTTTAGTGTCAGTTAGGAGTTACAAAGTGATAGTCCACTTCTGCGGTTCTATTAGTTAGTCAACGTGTTTGATATTCAATCAATTAATGAGAAATTCTACAAGTAAGTTTATTTGTAAGGGTGTAAATACCATCATTTTTGGATTATTTTTTCAAACGTTATTTGTGAAGTGTATTGTAATAAATGTTATTGAAAAAATAAACGAAATCATAATTGTTACGTGGACTGTAACTGAGATTAATTTTATCAACTAACACGAAAATCCTGCACAACGAGAAAACACGTTACAACAGTACTGTATAAGGTGATTACAATATATTCATATAAAATATTTTCAACAAATATTAAGGCTGTTAAAACGTACGTATCTAATAATGTTTGTGTGGGATAGAAAATGATAAATATTTAAAAGGTAATTTTACTTATGTGAATTAGAGTTTAACAATCGACTCTCAATAGTATATGTATATTGTATAGTGTTTTCAAATGTTATTTACTCACACAGTAATCCTCTAATCGTTAAACATATTTCAACATTAACATTTTGACCATTCCCTTTGTTTAATTCAACTTTACCTTTCACAGGATACAGGCTAGTTCATAAATCATCATTAAAATATTGTGAAACTCACTACTTTAACAACAAATGGAAATGAGAGAAAAAACTGAATTAAAATCGTGAATTAACGTGATTTTCAAGAATGAATTTTAATGTTTGTGATTCTTATTAATTTGTTAATATTATAAAAAGGTTGTATGGTTAAATAATCAACAGCAATAAGTTAGTTACATCAATTCTACATATTTATCAAATTATTTACAGACAAATAATACTGTGTAAATAAAAGACCTTCCAAATAACCATACACACAGTGTACATCTACCACTATATGTAACCTAGTGTTTTACTGTCCAGCTTTACTGATAAAGGATGTAGTTCCTTATAATCTGTACAAATCGACAAGAACCGATTATAGATTGGATTAACAATTGATAACATAAACAGCTTGTTTATGGAATAATACACAAGAGTAACTTACTAGTATCAATGTTACATGTTCCTGAAATTCCTAAAAAATTGTGTGAAATCAACAACTTTTCCTGAGAAACTTATACAAATCGTTCTCTATATATGTGTGTATTATTTAGGAAGCTGAAAACTAAAAAAGAGAATACAGGGTAAAGGATGGGAGCTATACTAATAATTTTGGTTTGACTTACTATAGTAATACCTTAACATCTTGGTCCAAACACCATATTTGGGCTTGAATGATAACTTCAATCATAGTTTTTCTGTATCCCCATTGATGTATTGTATTCTATAATTCTTTCTTCTTTAATTATTATTTTTTGTTTTATTTTTTCTTGTGACCAGCTACCTTCCCACATCTGGTTACAGACAGTGAAAGGTACTAAAGATGTAGGACGTTGTGGGCTAGAGCAACCACATCTGCTCAACTTATTTATTTCATATTTTACTTAATCATGTGAGGCAGGCGAATTTGAAGTTAAACCACATAGACGGTGTACCCGCAGCACAATTTGTGTCTTACTTCCGCCAGTACCTCTAAAAACCAGAGTGCATTACATAACGACCCACTTTATGATTTGTGCCCCGGTGTTGGATGTTTGGATGTAGTAGCAATTTTTTCTCATCAATTAACATTTAATTTTATATATATATGTACATTTGATAAAATGATATTGTATATATTAATACTGTCTGCAATCATGATGTCTTTCATATACTGTTTAGCAGAGACCTATGTATATCTCCTTCAAAATGTATTTTAACAATAATTTTAAGTATAGATATACGTTTCTTATAATTAGATTCTGAATCATTATGTTTAGTAACATAATTGTTAAATAATGAATATCTTAAGAATGGATTAAAAATGAAATAATCGATATGTAATAAAACATTAAAGTAATAAACGACTGGATAACCAAAAAATATATGAAAGTACAGATAATTTACTTAATACCTAACTCCTCCTTTAAGTAACATCTGGATAGTGGTTAAGGAATCCACGAACACGGAAACCACTAAGTGAAACTGAAACCTGATATTTGTTAATTGCGTTTTATGTAACAGAATCGAATATTTGGCGAAACTAATGTTCTGTTATCTTTATTTACTTAACTTGGTAAGTTTTGTGACACTGTATCACTGTATAAGTTTATGTTGTACGTGTAGAAAATGAAGAAACGAAACGATACGTTTTGATATAGAACCGACCGAAACGTTGGAGATCCTTATTTAAGGATCACGTAAATTCTCTTTGAGATCAGCTTGATTCATTAATAAAAAACAAAACGTCAAAACTACTTTCAAGTATATCATTTATGTTACATCTAGTAAAACATTACAATGATAATTAAAGAAATAACTTTCAGTGTTTCCAAACAGTTATTATTATTATTATTCATGGAAAGTTAATTGTTCTCTTTCTATTATAATATAAATAGTTATACAATGAGGACATTTACGAACCTAGGTTTTAAGAACGGTTTTGAAAGAAATATAACCAATATGTTATTTCATGACATATACTAGAAAGGAGAAATTTGAATAATTTAACGATTTGGTTTCGAAAACATTGACTAGATGAGAACTGCACTTGATTAATGCTGATCAAATGACTTGGGGCTTCACCCGAAAAATGTATTTTTTACTATCAACAACGAGGACGACCACCTCGATAATTTACGTTACCTTTATGATTTAGAATTTTTGCTGTCAACAATGAGGACGACCACCTCGATAATTTACGTTACCTTTATGATTTAGAATTTTTGCTGTCAACAATGAGGACGACCACCT
>NW_013670113.1:14510-15784 GCF_000517525.1 Limulus polyphemus | reverse complement strand
GATAATAAAAACTACAAGAAACCTGAAACAATATGTAGATAAAGAATAATAATAAAAACTACAAAAACCTGGATTATCCAAATAATTTCAACTCACATACCTAATCAGTAGATTTGATAAATACTTAGTGTAGTTTTTTCCCACTGAAATAAAATAATACACAAGGTAATATAAACTAAACCCAAAATCTGGACAGAAAAATATGTACGTATAGTAAAAACCTACCTTTGGGGTAAATATTATAATTTTTTTATCCTTTATCTACATATTGTTTCTTTTCTCTGTGTTACATTGAATCGTTTCTAACAATCTCTAAAAACAGTGGTTTTTAATTTTTATTCAAAACATATTTTCACTGTTTCAATATCTCTGAGTATTATTACAAAGATATATTTTCGTTTTATGTGCAAAGCAAACAATGGGCTATGTTGTTCCCACGGCAGGGATCAAGACCCTAATTTTATTGTTTTAAACTCCCTAGTTTACTGCTGAGCCATAAAGACTGTTTACACTTTATACACCAAATATTATGTTAATAATTATTTATAACAACACAAGTTACTTCACTTTACACATTCTTACCTTGTAAGATAATTTGTCCTGAATTAATCCCACAATCACTCGGCTGAATGCATGAATAACTCCAGCTACAGAACCAATGGTGGACAGAAACATGTCGTCTTGTATAAACGTCTGTCCAAATGTCTGAAAAACAGTATGAAAGTATTTTTGAAGTATAAAAGAACTTTTTTTTCTCCACTCCAGTGACAATGTCTCAACACAGTCCTGGTGTTGGTACTTAGTTTGTAACTACAAGTTCTTCTTATTTTATATTAGGTCTGAACATCACAATCAATGTTCTTATAGATTAGGTTTTGGTTCCATCCCGTATCCCAAGATGGTTTATGATGAGAATATCATTAATTTTTAAATGAAAATCGTAGTTAATAGAGTTATAAACTTTCATGGTTATAACTTGAAATAAATCTTAGAAAATAAACTAATATGAAGTTCATAAACTTACCTTATAATAAACACTCACAAACATGAATGGATAATATGAGCAAATACAAACTATAGATAAAAGGTAAAATTCTTTCATTTTCAGAGCTTCTTTTGGTGACACATGAAGTTTAACATCACCATTACTGTACGGTTGTTCGTCATCAACGTTCACATTGGCTGAATCTTCTTACAATGATTCACATACTTTTTCGTTATTTATTGTTGTTTTACAGTCCAAGTCGTTCATAATTGGTTCTTTAAGTTCTTTA
>NW_013670113.1:1936-13627 GCF_000517525.1 Limulus polyphemus | reverse complement strand
CAATATATATATATATATATATATTGTTGTTGTTGATGATGTTAAAAGTGGACTTACGGTGTCCACCTCTTGATAACACTATAATGTAAAATGTTGAGAAAATTTATAATTTTTTACTAGATAGTCGTTTTGTCTCTTTATTAAACATTTCATGTATTATTATAATTTCTTATCTTATACATAGCCTCCCCCCAGGGGGTATGTCTACGACTTACACCGCTAGAAACCGGGTTTCGATACCCGTGTTGGACAGAGCCCAGATAGCCCATTGTGTAGCTTTGTGCTCAACTACAAACAAAGAAACAAACTTATACACACATGTAGTATACCTCTCTATCTATGATGTACTTGCTTCACTTCTGTAGAGTGTTTGTGTGTATTAATATCTATACATGTACCGCTGTTACAAAATGCTGCAAATACGTTTAAAAATACAAAATATACCATATGAGGCACCAAATTTGTTGTTGAGATAATTACATGTTTCACTATTTTTCAGCTACACTACATGTTAATTAAATGACGTATATAATTAAAAAGTAATGAAGGTGAAATCCTTTACACATGGTGACCACGAACAAAATACAATTTATTCTTTTTCAAACCCATCCATATGCATGAACGTTTAATGTCAACTCATCCCAATAGAAAATTACATATACATACACGAATTATACAACAACAACAATTGTAGGCCCGTATCTTACACACACATTGATACATGGAAATGACAGAGGAAGTCTCATGTTATCGTACACAAAACTATATACAATAAAGAAAAGACATATATTCGATAAAAATCCACCACCTGCCAAGGAGGATCACACATGTATATTTATCTGTATAGATTACACTTGGAGTTTATAACAGGTTTCCTCTGACTCGGCATGAATTACTTTGACAATTCTCGAGTTACCTTCCAAATCTCTCTCGGTAGTGATGGTGGTGCCATCTAGGAGCCATCGAGCTCATTTATATTTCAGGTAATACAAAATAAATAATCACCGGCAATAATTCGTACAATTTAATTGTTTATTTGTTTGTTTTATAATTAAGCACAAAGCTACACAATGGGCTATCTGTGCTCTGCCCACCACTGGTATCGAAACCCGGATTCTAGCGTTGTAAGTCCGCAGACATACCGCTGTGCCACTGGAGAGCATATACAATTTAATACTTTCCAACCAAATGTCTAAATGGCCAGGATTAAAATTCGTGCTCTTACTACTGTACCTCAATATACACTCAAAGGAAACACAACTCCCACGTTATTTCTAAAACTTACATACTGTGCAGGTATGTAGATGAAAATATCGTGATTACAGGGCAGCAAGCTCCATGGAGTTCTCACCACTCAGTTGAATTATGGTGATAATTATCTCGAAACTCATACAACATTCCACATCAGAATATACATCTGGTACTCCAGAAAGTAAAGGCATAATGTCCTTTCCATCACTGATTTTTCAATCATCTGACTGTCCTAACTTATGTAGTAAATACAGCAGTAAACACAAATGTGTAGAGCTTACGTCACACCATGAAACACAACATCATTGTTCAGATAGTATGTACCACAAAGCCCTTTAGCATGAAGTTTGAAGCTCCTAGTAACCATCTTTAATTGAACACGTTACCGCTAGGGGCTTGGACAGCAGGGCTTACAAAACCCTTTCAGTCATTTACTTTTCAATCTCTTGACAGTCCGAGTTGTAGTAACTACATCCGCTCTTAATACCACTTCTTATGTTAGGAATTAGGGGCCATAAGGCCATTTAAGCAATTTCTGCCTCGACCAATCAACTGTCCTAATTGTAAATAATCCAGAAGCTGCCTACCAACATTCTATGGATATTTCAGTCAACGAAGTTACTCTGTAGCTATGAACGAAATAGCCACAAAGCTCTTTCAACCATCAGTCACTCACCATAATAACTGTCTTAATTTTCGATAAGCAAGTGGAAATCACACATTGTAGTTCATACATTATACAGTGAAAATCAGTTCATAGCCTAGAAAGCAAAGTGTATCACGTCCTTTCAATTGTCAAGTGTTAGACCTAGTGATCATCTCAGATCTGGCAGGTCAAATGACCATCATGACGCTGACCCTAGAAGATTGACAAGATCCAACACAAGGCACGAACCTCCAGATGCCTACGTCGACTCTTCACCTATCTAGCCTTTTCTAGCCTACAATCGTCATGTGCAGCCTCACACCAGTGTGAAATGTAATTTCTGTAATCGAATTTCTTTTTCCGGGCACGGTTAGGGCATTTTATTCGACGCCCTGGCCGTGAAAGTGGGTTTTCTCGGGGTACTCCCGTTTCCCCCACCCACAGTTAAATTTCCAACATACTTTGATCCCAACGCTGAAAAGGACCTTCTCATTTAATGTTAATATTATATTCTATTGTTCAAATTTAACGTGTTGAGATAATAATTTTAAAACAACTTATTTCAATATTTTAAACTGGAACGGACGTACTAAATCTGCATCTCCCTGCTCTGCTCTACACTGCTCAGCTCACCGACAACCTGACGTCACGCCTCACGCATTCCTAAGCCACGTGGATCAACAGACGCACGTGTCTCGCCCATAGAAAACTCCTGAAGCCATCAAACAATTCAACGAAGGTTTCCTTCTTACTCTTCTTCTCCGTGTCTTGTGGCATCGTTATTAGGAAAATTAATATTGTCAATTTCCACTCACATAAGCCTTAAAACCCTTAAAAGTCAAGCGCTACTTAATTCTATTTTATGAAGTGGTGTGAAGAGAAACAAAGGAATCAGGAAACACACCCAATATGCCATATATGTACACGAATTATACAGAAGTTTAGAGGAAAAGCAACCGAGTGTATACACTAGCGACACCTATATCTAGATTCCCATCGTAATATTATCTGGACCACTCTCAAATAAGTTTGTAGAAGTATAGTTGGATTCAAGAACTAAAAAAGTTTCCTCAGGTATGAAGACTTAAATAGCTACGTGTTAAATTATTGATAAAATTTGATACCAGAAAGTTGAAACCAATAGTTTTTTTGTTACTTCAAGGTGTATCACGTGAGTTCAACGAGAAAGTTGAAACCTGGAAGTGTCACGTAAGTTTACAGAAACTTGTAACTTACCCGTCAGAAGCTGGTTGGAGATTACTGGGATTCTCAAAGAATGTTTGTACACTATTCATACAGATAGGAGTTAAAGCTAACCCTGAAGACACTATCCCTGTCACGAGGCCTTTGGATGTATATACATATATATACTTACAAAATTATATCTGGCACAGCGTATCCCCTCAGCGAGGACAGTTTTTTTCTTTTCAAATGTGCAAAGATGTTTTTTAGTTGTGGAAATAAAATACTTAAATGGTACTTTATAAATGACTGGATGGTGAAATTAAACATTTAAGAGAGACTTTTATCTTTCGTAAGTATATTTCTATAATGGGATATTTTCAAAACAATTGTACTCACCTCCATAGCAGTAACTACGGGGTGACCAAAACAACAGGCAAAGCCCAAAGTATCAATCACTCCATAAGTGATTATGGTAGCTACCAGGCTGTTTTGAATTCTCCAACATAAGTATCAACCACTCCATAAGTGATTATGGTAGCTAACAGGCTGTGTTGAAATTCCAACATAAGTATCAACCACTCCATAAGTGATTATGGTAGCTACCAGGCTGTGTTTTATACTCCAACATAAGTATCAACCACTCCATTACCATAATCACTTAAACTCACCTTATAGATAATCATTTGTGTTTTGACTAAATATGTAAGCATGTTGAAACTGACACCAGATACTATTATAGTAGGAAAAGATTATGTAAATTTATCATCAAATTAGGTTGTACTCTCGTGACCTTCTCAGTGAATTGATACTCTACCTCAAGCTTCACTAGGAAAAAGAGTCACGAGTTGCTCTTTATCTCTTTATCACTCGATATTGTTATTAATGTTTAAAAGGTATTTTGAAATATTATATCAGCTGTATTTTTTTTTTTTGGAATTAGTTTTTTCTTTCTGGTTCTTTTTCCTGATTCCATTGTTTGAAATAATATTGATATTTTTCATATATTAAATTAAATTTTCACCAAAATAATCCCATAGCTACCACCACTGTTGTAACGTGTTCTATTATAATACGGATATTTTACATTATATATTAAGATAATGCTAATTGCAATCTATGTAATAATAAAATTAATGTATTTCTTCAATAAATGTTTACTACAACCATGTTCACTTCCAGGCCTAATTTCAATTATCTAAACTTCTCCACATAAGCTCTGAAACGAATGTAGGCCTAGCTTATTTATATATATACACGGATCCTAAAGTACATAAAACTTACAATTTACTGTTCACTTCATAACACCTAAGATTCTGTAAAAATTAAATCCCAAATGACGTCTCTGTGTTAATATAAAATTACTGTGACTTTGGTTATTTACAGGTTTATTATCATTGTATATTATAATTATTTACATCCATGAATTTAATAGCCTTGTTGGAATTGTTTTTATCAGTTATTATTATTAAATACATATATAAGTGTACATCTTACCATAAAATACAAGAACCAATAATCATGCTCCAACGACGTCCAATAAAACTACCTAGTTTTCCTCCAAAGTAAAACAGTGAACATGTAGAGATAAATGCATAGAAAATCCAGCTAGTTTCTTCATATGTTGTGTCCTTCTTGATTCTTTGTCTCAGGTAAGAAGTTAAGTAAGGAGTTAGGTTTCCAAACGTTAGTAGTGTACCGATTGACAGATAAATCAGGAAACATCCACCAACTGATACCAAGGGTCGAACTTCCATTCTGATAACTTTTATATACGAATAATACTAATACTTTATACGTAGGAAATAACTATACATAGTTATATATCTAAATTATAGAGCATTTATGCAATCATACCATAGAATTGCAACTGTAAAATATGTATTTAATATTCGGTATTAACTACACTGTCATTATTATTATAGAATTATACGTATGAAAGGAAGAATAAAGATGACGTCAAAATATACTTTTTTAACGCTAAAATCAAATAACATAAAACGTAAAAATTCTTTAAATGTTACTCAAAATTGTTGTTTTTCTATAATCAGTCAATTTTAAGTGAAAATATTTTTCTGCTAAAAATGTAAGAAATTTATACTGTATACATTATCAAACTTAGGCCTTGATACATTGTACACGGTGTTTATTACACTTTGTAGGAACGTTTTCTTTATGTTATTCTTGGGTAGTAAGGTGTAAGGTTTACCTAACTTTGCTTCGTAGAACTTTGTTACAACAATATTCGAGATCAGAGACCACGTGATCGTAACATAATATCGTATAATAGGAAGCGAAACGTTTAATGATATAGCTGGTTATTTGAGTATGTGTAGATATTTAGTGAATCAAAGGTTGAGAATGAATAGAAAACGCATACTTCAGGCATAGAAACGATGAACTGTTGTTATAGAAGAGCATTGACTTTAACATTAAACATGTTTTACATCAAGTTTTATTTAAAACTGAAATTAAATTTGTGTAATTAGTAAATTAAAAATCACCTTGAAACGAGTTTAAAAGGTAAAATAGGGAATGTTTAAATTCTTACTGTTCTGTATTACTTCCTAATACTGCTATAAATATGACAAAAATATCTACTTACAGACTCCAGTTAGTTCACTGAGATGAAAACAACTATTATTCATGCTATATTTATTCTCATATAACCACTGTTCTATTTGTGCGCATGCTCACTACTTAATAAGTTTTAGATGTACATGTATAACAATGTAAAACTTGTGTTTAGAGAACAGATGGCTTCAACCATTAATGTAAGTGTAATCCACTTTTATATTCTTTAGTTATACAAGTTCCTCTATATATTAGGACAGAAACAAAACTAAGTGACGTAACCAATTCTCGACACGGTAGTGACATGAGACATTAAACAATATGTTTCAAAGGGACGGTGGTGGTAAAATATACAAGTGATTATAAAAGTCTCTCTGTAAACGTTACATAAAATATAGAGGATAACGTAACCTGTTTCAGCTGGCTTTTTCTACATTGTTATTCATTAGTGATGTTTAATTCAACTGAATTAGAGATAACAGCTGGAAATGAAGTATAGTAGTACGTAACAATAGGATAGACAGAGAAGTATACAAACGTAGTCGTCAGTTATACACTTGTTTTTTATATATATACATGTGTTGAACTGGTACGAAATTATTTTCTATCATACTGTTACGTCTCTGTTCGTTTATTAATTTTCCGAAGAAACTTTAGCTATACAAGTCTTTCCTTAAATAAGACTAGTTTATTCTTTCTCAATACAACTTTGCAATACACTTAATTCCCACAGTCAGTTAACTTAAACAAACGCTATAATTCACAACGAACGATTCACGCGCTTGACTCAGTTGTCCGTCTCTATCTCTGTCTGCAATTCAATTCCATTGTTGCCGTCACTTCTTGGCGGTCTTATATTCAAGAATACCGCACATCCAGTAAACACTCGCGCATTCACGAACCTTCGAGAATATCATGACGTGTTACTAGTGTCACGTGAATTCCGCTGTCGTAACAATATATGTGTAAGCACAAAGCTTATATTAGGGATAGAAGTGTTCAAAATGAAATACAGGAAATAGCATAATCACTTATGGAGTGGTTGATACTTATATTGGAGTATACAACACAGCCTGGTAGGTACCATAATCATTATGGAGTGGTTGATACTTATGTTGGAGTATACAACACTGCCTGGTAGCGTGTTTTAATGCAACTAACAATTCATAGATAAACTAAGCGACAGAAAAAAGTAATAAATGAACGAAAACACAACCATAATTACAAAAAAAATAGAATTTGCTATCTCACAACTCTGTGGGACAGGTGACCGTTTAGGTAACCGTAAACACATGTATGATACTTTTTAACTGTTGAAAATCAAATAGTTAAATGATACTTTTTTCAATGATTGGAAGGTGAAATTAACATTGAAGACAGCTATTCTATTATCTTTTGTAAGTATATTTCGAATTGAGATGTTTTCAAAACAATTGTACTCACCTCAATAGCAGTGACTACGGGGTGGCCAAAGCAACAGACAAGTCCCAAAGTATCAACCACTCCATATGTGATTATGGTAGCTACCAGACTGTGTTGTATACTCCAGTACGTGACTGCTATACCAAAGCTAACATACGAATTTTTATTTTAAAACTTGAATCTTTTTGAACGATTTCAGCCAGAATTTTTTGAACGAAAACTACGAAAGCTACAAACACATTACACTCACATTAACAAAAAAGATATTAAGTGTAGAGCTGTCATTGAGATATTGATAAGCGATTACCATTTTCAGTTTTCTTTGTGATCTTTGTTCTACCAACACAGTAACATTATTATATATTTCTTTCTAAAACATCATCACTATCGTTGGTCCTTTATCTATACAGTACAGTCATGCTTTAGTAGGCAGTCACATGCTATTTTTGATGTTGTACTTGTGGTAAAACCGTTATCACTATAAAATAACCGTTATTTTCATCTAAAATTCATGGATCTTTCTCTAGTTAATTACTGCTTGTCCACAATGAACATTCAACAAAACTTATTGTGTTTTTCAAGTAATTTATATAGATGATGAGCTGTGTCAGAGAATGATTTTAGACAACGACGACAGTAAGAGCATAGTCCGAGAAATACTCTTACCTCACCCAAGTTCTTCGTTGGTGACCAATAATGAATAAGTTAAATATAACATGGATCTTCGGGCACTCCCTCTCTTCTGACAAAGTGTCACAGGAAACTCATATATTGACAGAACAATTCACCCTTCTTTGGCTTGAGCCTAATGTTCTCTTTCCTCAGCCAATCCAGAACTTTCACAAGCATTACCAAAGGTCTTCCTTTATGTAATTGTATTATCCAGGTAGATGAGTACGATGTTCCAGTGTATATCGGAGAAACCACATTCAGTTAGTCAACAAAATGTACCATATACACTACTTAATCTAAATGGTAACATAACAAATTGTCACAACCATTATTTTACAGTAAAGGCTATCTTCTCTCTACTTGCTTCGATGATTTGCATTTCCCAACATCCATTCTTAAGATCTAATGTTGAAAACCATTTTCATCCAGGCAGAGTATTCCGAACAGAATATATCCCTAACAGAGAGTAGGCGTCCTTCTTTCTAATTTCATTCACCTTCTGGTAGTCCATGCAGAACCTTGTGGATCAGTCTTTCTTCTTATTCTTCACAAGTACAATAAGTGATGACCAGGAACTAGTAGTTGGTTCTATTACTCCTTGTTTCTTCATGATATCTAGGTCCTCGAAAGCTTCAGCCTATTTTAAATGTTGGGGTTGCTTCTCCAGTATCAATCTTGTGAGATATTTTATTTGTTTGGCCAAAATCATTAGGTCTGCTGGAGAAGGTATCTTGATACGATGTAGTCATGTAATATCTGGCATTGATCAGCTAGAATATCTCTACACATGACTCTTGTAAGTGAGATGGTAAGCTGTCCTTATGCCATAATTTGACATCGGACTTTCTACATTTTGTCTCACTGGTGACTACAACTGATGTTCTCTGATATTAAAGTATTACCTGTACATTTTCATCTGTTACAATGTCCCATCCAGATACAAATTTATGGTTTCTTGTGTTCGTGGCCCCGATGATGACAATTTTATTTTTTGAGTACACAGTAACTCATTCAACCATTAACCCCTCTGAACATACCGCAGAGTTTGGTTCTATTTGTTAGGCCTACCATGAGTATTACCAGAGCCTTATTAGCCACTTCATTTTCAGAGCTCTTGATAGGTAAAAAATATAAGTATATAGAAAAATAAAAAAGTCATTGCACTGTAGATATTATCTCTGTCAGATTTAATCTTGAAGTACATCAATTTATATATACATCTCACCATCCATATATAAACTACCATTTAATACATAATAATTTAAGTTTTCGAACCTGAGGAAACGTTTTTAATTCTTGAATTCAACCATCCTTGTACAAACATTTATGAGAGTGGTCTATATATTATTCCGCTGTAAATATAACCTATATAAAAGCCAATGTGTGTCACGCCACATCACGCTTCATTTATCGAAATAGAAGGTGTCATAAAACCTTATAAGTGTTGTGAGTGTTGATACAGTAAGCCTAAAATAAAGACATAGTGTGGGATCACCTAGGCTAGAGCCAAGTGCATAGAATTTATCATGAATGTAAAAAATATCGATTCAATTTTAAACTTAAATCGTCTCTGAATCAAGGTATTTTCTGTTATATCACCAACGTTTTTAATATAAAAAAACTTTCTAGTGAAAAGAGAATTTAAATTAAGAAATCAAAAAAACATTTTTCAGGTTTGGTTCTCTATACATTTCATTTTATACTTTCAGTACATAGACTAACAATAATATTAGGTTGTACTTTTGTTGCTAAAAAAATAGCCATTGTTATAACGTAGTGTTACCAAAACGCACCGGCTTTTCTACATATTAGAAGTTGTTAATCTAACTGATTTTTACCAATAATTATTCTCAGAATACGCCACGAATTCATTTCATGAATGATCTTAATTTTGATTGGCTCACAAAGGAAATTCCCCACGTTTGACTGCCTCGACTGTACTTTTCTGCCTTTTGGTTGGTCAAGCTTGATTTCGCAAAATTTATCTATTTCAGTTAGCTATGAAATTCTGCGGACTTAAATATATTAAATAACTTATAAAATGATATAACATTTAACTTGTGTATTTCAAAAGACACGTCACGAAATATATTACCAAATCTTTTTATTCCTAAGATGTCAAGAATTCCACTGAACAATACAGTAACATTACACTTAGTACCGAAATATTGGAGAAAAACAGCTTGATAATAAAACGTATCCGGAACACATATAGTAGTGGTACTTACCAATATTTTACAAAACTCTTACACTCATTACAAAAAGTATTGATAGGAGTAGTGAAGCGTTTCAGTAAATGTAATAGAAATAAGCAAAGTACTTCTACCGCCATCTTTCGGTATAATAAGGAGTTACTTATTTTTCAGGTTATTCGTGTTTATGTCTTTATAAATCATCTAGGTTTTTGTTCATTATCTAACCACCATGCATCCGAGCAGAAGTTAACGTTTATTAGGTTCAATATGTGTGGTTGCATCTGAATTATTATCTTTTGTATAATTTGGTTGAAGTTCAGCATATGTCCACAGAAATCTTAACATTCATACTAAAATAATCCCAGCTCGCTTTGCCGAAATCTGACACCAGTAAGTAAGTCGGACTTATTCAGTTAATATGATGCGAATTTATTCTATAGTCTAAAGTTCTATTAATAAACTATTTTAATCAAATTCTTCTAACCTGATTTGACTCTCGTGGTAACTCTTTGTACATAAGCAGCCCAATCAGTAGAAATCCACCAGTAACACTTGCCATTATCAGAAACAAAACAGGGACACTTTCTATAATTTCATCGTTGTAAAAAAACCTGAAAAAACATTGAAAGTTTACTCGTTAATGAAAAATTAAGTTAGTTTATGAATTAATTTAATACTATGTTGATGATGTTGAATAGCATTAGGCCACCTGGTGGCACAGCAGTAAGTCTGCGGATTTATAGCGCTAGAAACTCGTAGAGGGCACAATACAGATAGCTTGTTGTTTAACTTTGTGTCTAACTACAAATAATGAAACAAACAAAAATAGTAATAGATAAAACTCATAGGTAAATAATAGCTTCAATTCCCTATGTGATATAATATTTGTGTCTTTAGAATACCTTGCTCCAGTCTGGCAGCTAAAATGTCATTTACCCAATTTCAACAGCTAACATTTAAAAATTTCCAAATTCCATGAATTTAATAAAAGAACATATTGCCCTATAAAACTATTATAAACACCTTTTTTTAGGCTAGGAAATATTTCCATGAAAAGAAACTAAAACCTAAAAACTTTATTTATTCATAAACACGACTTTAGCCTTTTTAGTGATGTTTTCTAAGGACTTTAGGTTAAGTAATATAAATGTTTTATTTCTTGTATGTTTTAAACTAAAATAATTAACAATGATTTCTAACAATAATGTACAGGATCTCGTAAATTATATACGATGATACTATCTAGATTGTTTTCTAAATATTTGTGACCAATACAAAGAATGAATAATACCCATTGGAAAAAGAAGTAAGGATTTTGATGATTTTTAAAGATAAAATAAAATAAGGTACGAGAAAGTTGAAACCAAGAAGTGTCACGTAAGTTTACAGAAATTTGTAACTTACCCATCAGAAGCAGGTTGGAGATTACTAGGGTTCACAAAGAATGTCTGTACACTATTCATAAACAGAGGAGTTAAAGCTAACCCTGAAGCCACTATCCCTGTCACGAGGCCTTTCTTGTTGGGAAACCACTTATACATTTAAAGATGTGAACCAGAGCTGTGAAGACAGATGTTTATACTATTAAATAGAAACATTAAGAAAATTACAACATTTTCATATAAAGAAGTTTGGCCAGTTTTTAATACAAACGAACGATATTGGTTTGTAAGAAAATGGCATTGCTTAAAATGTCTGCTTAGTCAGGTAATAGAAAAATGAGAAAAGTTGGTACGTCTATTTTCCATT
>NW_013670113.1:0-936 GCF_000517525.1 Limulus polyphemus | reverse complement strand
ATTCTCATATAACCACTGTTCTATTTGTGCGCATGCTCACTACTTAATAAGTTTAGATGTACATGTAAACTAACTGTGTTTTTTTTTTTAGGTTTGGTATGTTATACGTTCTGTGATGATTAATATAACTTCTCATTTTTCACCAAAATAGTTTTGTATAAAAAAAAAGAAAGACACAATACTGGAGTCTGTAAGTAGATATTTTTTGTCATATTTATAGTAGTATTAGGAAGTAATACAGAACTGTAAAAATTTAAAACATTACAAATTTTATCTTTTAAACTCGTTTCAAGGTGATTTTTAATTTACTAATTACACAAAGTTAATTTAATTTCAGTTTTAAATAAAACTTGATGTAAAACATGTTTAATGTTAAAGTCAAAGCTCTTCTATAACAACAGTTTATCGTTTCTATGTCTGAAGTATGCGTTTTCTATTCATTCTCAACCTTTGATTCACTAAATATCTACACATACTTAAATAACCAGCTATATCATTAAACGTTTCGCTTCCTATTATACGATATTATGTTACGATCACGTGGTCTCCGATCCAGACTATTGTTGTAACAAAGTTCTATGAAACAAAGTAAGGTAAACCTTACACCAATTATATTAACAATACTATACCCAGACATTGTAACGACGTGTGCATTAGCGTTGGGTGTTGGTTTTAGATCGGTTAAGGTCTTAACTACGTTGCTATATGAGGTTCTTCGCTTCCATGGGGAAACATTAAAGGCCATGTTATTCGAAATAGTGTCTTGTGATTGTACATCCCGTAACAATCATGGTAAATATATGGCTGTTGGATACAGTTCACGTATGTGGTGGTAATCCCCAAGAATAGCATAAGGCAAACGTTCCTACAAAGTGTAATAAAAACTGTCTACAATGTATCAAGGCCTAAGTTTGATAATGTATACAGTATAAATTT
>NW_013670112.1:94975-96979 GCF_000517525.1 Limulus polyphemus | reverse complement strand
GTTCAGGTATCTTCCATTGGAGGTCTGTGGGAAATTTACCACATAGGTTCAGGTTATCTTCCATTGGAGGTCTGTGGGAAATTTACTACATAGGTTCAGGTATCTTCCATTGGAGGTCTGTGGGAAATTTACCACATAGGTTCAGGTATCCTCCATTGGAGGTCTGTGGGAAATTTACCACATAGGTTCAGGTATCCTCCATTGGATGTCTGTGGGAAATTTACCACATAGGTTCAGGTATCTTCCATTGGAGGTCTGTGGGAAATTTACCACATAAATTCAGGTATCCTCCATTGGAGATCTGTGGAAAATTTACCAACATCTTTGGAGTAAAGGTTCATCTCGCAGTCTTCCATAGAAACGCGTTAGTAAAACGTGCTGTATCGGACAATAGTGCATAATCAAGGCCATCGGATTGACCCCGATCTAGAGCGGAGAAAGTTATTCCGAGGGCAGCACCAGACTTGGAACATCGTTCTTAAAAAATCCATGGTTGATTTTTTAACCTAGAAAATTAAAATCACTAAAGAAAGAAACCGGTTAAAACTGCTCCGTTCTAGTCTACTATGGAAAGAATAACTTGTAGAACTATTTGAAAAACAGAACGTATTTTATACATGAGTTCGGTCATCCATAGAAGGGCGGAAAACACAGAAATTCTCTCCATAACTGCAACTATTTTCTGTTCTTTTGTTTGAGATGATAATTGTGTCAGGGTCAGCACCTAATGAAACAGATTTCACTCATCTTTATTGTTATCTAATGTTATTCATTAATGTCAAGACAAAGAATGTTCCAAAAACAGGAAATGGTCTTCTTTAGATATATTATGTTCGGCTTGGATGAATACCAAGTACAAAATCGAGAATAGACAGGTAACAAATGTGAATATAGGTGGGTAGCTTTACAACTGGACAGATAATCCAATAGATATTTCAGTAAAAATTATATTTTCGTTGTCCTATGGTCTCAAGATTTAATGGTTAGATTCCTTCTTGTAGACCTTTGTTAATGAATGCTCATAATGGGCCACATAAGGGACCATCTTTTAAGTTATTGTCATTGTAATTTTTCGTTCACACCTTTTGCATAAAAATTCGCAAGCTTGGGTTGCTTTAAATTCACAAAAATCCACTAATGATTTCTTTGAATTCAGAAACAACAATGTTTTATAAGTAATTTTTACACGTTCTTGTCGCCATGTCGTCCAGTAAAAACGTAACACCTTTTTCTCTTTGAACGATTATAATAAGGTCACGTAGAGCACCTCCTAATTTTATTCCTGGCAGGTGTTTAGTTTTAAAAGTAAAGAAACTTTCTTCAACTGGGGTGTTCAGGGGTATTAATATCCCCCTTCGTCCCGCTCGTGGAGATTACGTTTAATTAAAGTGGGCTTAGTGAAGGCAATGATGGTGAAGTGAAGGTAGAGATGGCGAAGCGAAGGGTCAAGGCTGACATCCCGGATTACGACAACCGTCGACAAACATTGACGCCCCATAATCAGGGTCACAGGTTGGCGGGGATCTATAAATCCAGTGTCATGACTGGGATCAGTAAATCCAATACCGTGGATTTTGTTGAAAAATGGTATTTAGCAGAATGCAAACACTAAGTAGTTTTAAGCATAAAGTGGTTGGAAATGTAAATTGAAAATTGGGGCGTCATTTTTTTTTCAGATGTTTTTCTTTAACATGGATCCTGAAAAATTAGGAAACTAAAAAAAAATAATTTTTAACATTTTTTTCTTAGTGGCATCTTCGTGCAATAGTGCTCGAAACCAACGCTAGTAATATATGATGCCAAGTTAATTGGGATGCGGAAGAATTACCAATATTACAAGTTTAAATGTTCGACAATTGGAACATACACGTCAGCCTTGACAAAAGGGAGAAGGTGACTGGATATAATCCGATCACGTGACAAGATGGGTGTGGCTGTTTCGAAATTTGCAGATTTCAACAATCACCGGAAAGTAGCATTTCTTATTGTTTGTTTGTTTTGTTT
>NW_013670112.1:92926-94205 GCF_000517525.1 Limulus polyphemus | reverse complement strand
TCGATGTTTGAGTTTTGAGTTATATATGTTTGTATATGTTATACTCAGTTTTGTAGTTTTGTGATGTGAATACTTGTATGTTGTAGACTCGATGTTTGAGTTTTGAGTTATATATGTTTGTATATGTTATACTCAGTTTTGTAGTTTTGTGATGTGAATACTTGTATGTTGTAGACTCGATGTTTGAGTTTTGAGTTATATATGTTTGTATATGTTATACTCAGTTTTGTAGTTTTGTGATGTGAATACTTGTATGTTGTAGACTCGATGTTTGAGTTTTGAGTTATATATGTTTGTATATGTTATTACTCAGTTTTGAAGCTTTGAATTGTATGTGTTAAACTCAATGTTGGAGTTTTGAATTGTATGTGTTATACTCAGTGTTGAAGTTTTGAGTTGATGTGTTAAACTCAATGTTGTTCTTATGTTTAGCATAGATAGCCGTTTTTTCCTGTTACATTTGTTGCTTTTAACAAGCCCCCCCCCCCAGTGGCACAGCGGTATGTCTGTGTACTTAGAACACTCGAAACCAGGTTTCGATACCTGTGGTGGGCAGAGCGCAGATAGCCCTTTGTGTAGCTTTGTGCCTAACTACAAAGAAACAAACAAATACTTTTAACAAATGATGAAAAGTTTGAATGCAAATATTATTTAAGGATGTTAAGTAGGTTCCTATGTACATCAGTCTGAAGACATTTTACACAGACTGGACGTCTTCTCTAGGTCAAATCGAATCATTACTGTTTGGATTTTTCATTTCTTCAAAACCACTTGATCGAAAAGTTTTTACGCCATTTTGTCTTTCCACCGGAGAAAAATAAAAACATTTTCATCAGATATTGCAAACACTTTTCCTGGTTCACTGAGATTATTTGGCCAAAATGTACACATGCATTTCTCTTCATTTCACAAAAATATTAAGCATTTCTCCCCTTCCAACAATGTTAAGTGCTTTTCTCCTTACAATAATGTTAAGCATTACTCTCCTTACAAAGATATTAAGCGTTTCTCCCCTTCCAACAATGTTAAGTGCTTCTCTTCTTACAATAATGTTAAGTGCTTCTCTCCTTACAATAATGTTAAGTATTACTCTCCTTACAAAGATATTAAGCGTTTCTCCCCTTCCAACAATGTTAAGTGCTTCTCTCCTTACAAAGATATTAAGCGTTTCTCCCCTTCCAACAATGTTAAGTGCTTCTCTCCTTACAATAATGTTAAGTATTACTCTCCTTACAATAATGTTATATATTACTCTCCTTACAAGATATTAAGCGTTTCT
>NW_013670112.1:86069-92121 GCF_000517525.1 Limulus polyphemus | reverse complement strand
GTATTACTCTCCTTACAATAATGTTATATATTACTCTCCTTACAAAGATATTAAGCGTTTCTGCCCCTTCCAACAATGTTAAGTGCTTCTCTCCTTACAATAATGTTAAGTATAACTCTCCTTACTAAGATATTAAGCGTTTCTCCCCTTCCAACAATGTTAAGTGCTTCTCTCCATACAATAATGTTAAGTATTACTCTCCTTACAATAATGTTAAATATAACTCTTCTTACAAAGATATTAAGCGTTTCTCCCCTTCCAACAATGTTAAGTGCTTCTCTCCTTACAATAATGTTAAGCATAACTCTCCTTACAAAGATATTAAGCGTTTCTCCCCTTCCAACAATGTTAAGTGCTTCTCTCCATACAATAATGTTAAGAATTTCTTTGTGTTTTCAAAGTTAACCAATCTGTGGCTATGTTTGTTTGTTATTCAGTACTGTACTAGATGAGGATGGTCAACAGAACCACACTCAACTTCTGAAGAAATTCAATGAAATTTATTTGGTTTTGTTTTTCACCAAACTTTGCTCTTAGCTTCTGTAAGTTTCTTCGGAGGAGATTTCAGGATTCCGGGTCGTATCAAACGATAAATTAACATTCTTATGAGATGTGTTTCATTGTTTGAAATATTTGTGGTGGTGGTGTCTAAACGTAACATTAGTAGGTTCTTGGTTTCAGTCCTAAGAGCTGTATATTTATTACATTGCTGAGTACTGGTTGTTGATTGTACTGCTAAGTGTTTTTAATTAATTAAGTGCTTTTTGTTGATTGTATTAATAAGTGTACTTTGTTGATTGTACTGCTAAGTGCTCTTTGTTGACCGTATTACTAAGTGCTTTTTTGTTGATTGTACTGCTAAATGTACTTTGTTGACTGTATTACTAAGTGCTCTATGTTGATTGTATTACTAAGTGCTTTTTGTTGATTGTATTAATAAGTGTACTTTGTTGATTGTACTGCTAAGTGCTGTTTGTTGACCGTATTACTAAGTGCTTTTTTGTTGATTGTACTGCTAAATGTACTTTGTTGACTGTACTATAAGTGCTCTATGTTGATTGTACTGCTAAATGTTCTTTGTTGACTGTTTTACTAAATGATCTTTGTTGATTGTATAAATAAATGTACTTTGTTGACTGTATTATTAAGTGCTCTTTGTTGACTGTATTACTAAGTGTTCTTTGTTGAGTGTACTGCTAAGTATACTTTGTTAATTGTATTACTAAGCGTATTTTACGTAGTCCTTGTTTGACCACATTAATTCAGGAAATTGTTTCTAGATTTTTTTTAACTGAAAACCCTTAACTGCTGAAACACGAGGATACACGATAAACACGAGAATTACTTCTTTTGTATCTCTGTATATTAAACACAAAACACGAGTATTGTTTCTTTTGTATTTCTGTTTACTATATACAAAACACTTGATCAACATAGAATTTCATAACTGTTTCTTGCAGTTGTTTTGTTCTGTGTACTTTGACATATTGTGATCAACATAGAATTTCATGACTGTTTCTTACAGTGTCTTGTGTCTGTGCAATTTGACATATTGTGATCAACATAGAATTTCATGACTGTTTCTTGCAGTGTCTTGTGTCTGTGTACTTTGACATATTGCCTCAGGTTGAGTGGGTAAGGACGAGGGCACAATCAGCAGATCAGTGGGGAAACTAGGCCTAACTTGGAATCATTGCCTCTCGAAGCTTATGGGACCGGTTTAACGTGTTAACGTAGTCGGAGGGTGTACGAGCTAAATGACTTCTAAGAACTTGACATGGGATCGGGTGAAACCCCTCTTATCTGATCACGGAGTTGCACTGCATAGTGCTTCTTTACATTCTACATAACGCATTTTATCTTACTCTATGTCGTAAGGCTTGTTTTTTATCTGTATATTCTAGTCCTTCTTACGTAATGCTTGCAGACAGCGTGACAGTTTAACCGAATGTTAGGTGTGTTTTAGACAGTCAGCGGTACTGTTTAACAGGATGTTAATTATTCCCTAGTCAGTCAGCGGTACACAGTAATACAATGTTAAATATGCTCCAGATAATCAGCGGTACACAGTAACACAATGTTAAATATGCTCCAGATAATCAGCGGTACACAGTAACACAATGTTAAATATGCTCCAGATAATCAGCGGTACACTTAAACTTTATCATAATGTTAAGTGTGCTCCATATACTCAGCAGGGCACGTTAACACAATGTTAAATGTGCCACAGACAATCAGCGGTACTTTTTAACAGTATGTTAAGTGTGTTTCAGATATACAGCGGTACATCTTAAAAGAATGTTAAGTGTGCACCAGAAAGCCAGCGACAAACTTTAACTGAACTTGAAGTGTGATTCCGACAGCCAGCGACAAACTTTAACTGAACTTGAAGTGTGTTTCCGACAGCCAGCGACAAACTTTTACTGAACTTGAAGTGTGTTTCCGACAGTCAGCAGTACACAGTAACAGATTCTTAAGTATTCCAGATACACAACGAAATACTTTAACAGAACGTCAAGTGTACTCTAGATACACACTGAAACACTTTAACAAAATTTTAAACGTGCTTCAGGTTCACAACGGAACACTTTAACAGAATTTTAAATGTGCTCCAGATACACAACGGAATATTTTAACAAAATGTTGACTGCGCTCCAGGTTCACAACGGAACATTTTAACAAAATGTTGACTGTGCTCCAGATACACAACGGAATATTTTAACAAAATTTTAAATGTGCTCCAGATACACAACGGAATATTTTAACAAAATGTTGACTGTGCTCCAGGTTCACAACGGAACATTTTAACAAAATGTTGACTGTGATCCAGATACACAACGGAATACTTTAACAGAATTTTAAATGTGCTCCAGATACGCAACGGAACACTAACATAATCTTAAATGTGCTCCAGATACGCAACGGAACACTTGAACATAGTGCAAGTGTAACATACTGACAAGGTTTTTCCTACTAAACTACTCCATATAAAGAAATGTTTTGGAAGAAAAACACTATCCTAACTGGAGTCAAATCTTAAATGTGTGTCCTCTTCTTCTGTTGCCTTCAGATTCAACATAAATAAATCAGAATATTTTATCCTGTCGATCCTCTGGGTAATATAGTACACTTCGGTATCCTTTCTTGTATGAGGAAACCAACTGTACATAGTATTCTAAAGGAAGCCTAACTGGTGATTTGTACAAGGAGATAATTACCCCTTTCAATATGTCTGTAAATATACCCTAAACTTGTGTTGCAGTTATTTTTTACACGCAGCAAAGCACTGCTTAGTTTGAATGACTTAATAATCAATTAATAATCAGTTATCTAAGCGTGCATTGTACTTCCAGCCATGAAAAAATAACATGTACAGTCTTATATCACAATGAACTGAATCAAATGAACCATTTAGACTTGGATAATGTTACGTTTACTTCAATGTAAAGTCTTATATCACAATGAACTGAATCAAATGAACCATTTAGACTTGGATAATGTTACGTTTACTTCAATGTACAGTCTTATATCACAATGAACTGAATCAAATGAACCAGTTAGACTTGGATAATGTTACGCTTACTTCAATGTACAGTCTTATATCACAATGAACTGAATCAAATGAACCATTTAGACTAGGATAATGTTACGTTCAACTGTCAAACTTACTTACAAGGATAAATAACATACGTAATTATATCTTAGTTCATGTTTGTTGATACCAGTTGACCTTTAAATAACACACTGTCTTATATCTTAGTTCATGTTTGTGGATACCATTTGACCTTTAAATAACATACTGTCTTGTATCTTAGTTCGTCTGTGTGGATACCACTTGACCTATAAATAACATACTGGCTTATAACTCAATAGACAAGGATAACGTTATTTTAAACAAATTAGACAACCACAAAACTCTTAAGAAAACGGACAGTCAGAAATACTTGCTGATAGAACTAAGAATAACGTTTGTCGAGTTGTCCATGAACTTCTAAAACTGGATACTTTTATAATAAGGAAACTTTAAGAAAGTGTGACGGACATACGTCTGGACGGGATTCCGCCGAACCTTGGAAGAGTAGTGAAGGATTTGTAATATGAGTTATGAGATGGATCTGACAGCGGATTATGTTGTACTTAAAGGAAACAGTGTGGACGTTCATTCAACAAATATACGATAAAATCAAGAACGTGCTGATCTTCCAGATAGAAACAAATATATCATTATGGACAGTTTTACAAAACAGCCGCTGCACAAAATGAAAATAAAAAACTATCTCGGAAGTTGATGATTGTGTTTACATTAAGAACTCTGGTAAGTAAGTAAGTTAGGACGGAACTTTGACTTTTGACCTTTAAAATATAAGACAACTTTTCCTGTCGACCTTTGCGTTTCAGAACAGTACAACTAACTGTGCACTGGGTGAGATTCCGGTAACACGTGAAGATACTCCATGACCTCTCGTGTTTGGTCAGGAAATGAAATTCATGGATCATATCTATGATTGCCCTGGTGGCGACAAGTGGCTACTTGCTGTGTGAAATGCTTACAAGGTCGAATATTAGTTAAGAAAGTTAGGCCTATGGAACTTCTGTTGATGACATAATTTAACACGTTTGTTGTTGTTGTTTTCTTAGTTCAAAGCTACACGTCGGCTATTTATTCTCTCTCTCTCCACAGCGGGGAATCGACCCCTAGATTTTAGCATTGCAAGTCTGTAAACTTACCACTGATCCACTTGGGGATTTGGCCCGTTCGTTTGTTTTATTTATGACAAAGCTAGAAAGGTCATTTAACGCCGTCCCTAATTTTGAATTGCCAACCGGAGGGAACGCAACCGACCGATAGCCCAACCGCCAACTCTTTGGCTACTCTTTTATCAACCAATAGTTGGAATGACCGTCACGTTGTAAAGACCCCTCAGCAGATAGCCCGATGTGGCTTTACTACAACAAAACACGCACTATTTGATAATTATGACTCATTTATTCATCTTATAAATAAAACATTTCAACAACAACAAAGTATAAACTAAATTTAGACAATAAACCTAAAAATATATAAAATGTAAACAAAAGCCAAAATCATCTTCAGTAAAATAAACATGAAAACATAGACCTTAAGAAAACGATAAAAAAATATATAAATAAAATAATATTATGCCTTGTTAGTGTTTGATAACCTACAATAATCTGAATACTTTTGGTACCTAAATTAATTCAATAACGATTCATCATTGAAATAATAACAACTCTTATTCAGTAAAGAGCAGCATTTAACCCTCATTACTTATAGTTGTTTACTTTTCCAGCCTTTTGATTTAAATGTACATTCATATCCGTTAGTGATATACCGTGTTATAACACAGCGTAAACGGTGAAGAACCCAAATGGATCAGCGGGAAGTTTATAGAGTTACAACGATAAAATCCGGGTTTAGATCCAGCCTTTTGACTGAAATGTACATTCATATCCGTTAATGATATACCGTGTTATAACACAGCGTAAACGGTGAATAACCCAATTGGATCAGCAGGAAGTTTATGGTTTTACTACGCTAAAATCCGGGGTTCGATTCTGCGTGGTGAACAGAGAGCAAATACATACAGACAAACTTGAGCAGTAACGTATATTTTATGGTGACCTCTATCTGTAAGCGAGAAACTGCTTAGAGCGTAAAAATTTAAATATGTATGAATTTATTTTGGTTTCGTAAACTTAAGTCTGTTAACTTACTGTGATTTTGGTTATTTACAATAATAAATTATAATTTATTTCCAAATTTATCCTACTTTTGCGAGTATGTTAACAGGTTGTCAGCCATTTTGCTGATAACTCCAAAAATGTTTAGCAGCGAAGCGATACCGGTTTGTGACTGTTTCTGCATAAGCGTTGCACTACGTGTAACCGATTCGCTTCGAAGGAGCTAAACCGTACCTAGAAGCAACAATATGAAAAATTCGAGAATAATAACAGTGTATTTATGGAAGATAGAAAATGATACACCAAAGGCATCATAGAGGGAGCAGCTGTTGTCGTCGTTGTTTTAAAT
>NW_013670112.1:82827-85231 GCF_000517525.1 Limulus polyphemus | reverse complement strand
GTCCAGCGCGAGGATTGAGCCCTGCATTTTATTGTTATAAGTCCGAAAACTTACCAATGACTCACCGGGGGACAGGGAGCGTTAAGATAACTGGCGGGTTCTAATCTGGTAAATAACGCGTACAAAAACAGAAAGCAAAGGCATGAAGAGTATAATATCCCATTGTAGACAGCTAATACTTAATTTTTATCAAGTTAAAATCCATTACAAGAACTTATAACCGACCCAAACTCTTGTACAGGAAAAGCTATATTATTATTATTTATATATATATATTAATTTCTCCAAACTCGCGATGGGACAATATCCAAATCTTTCAGAGGCCGGCCTAGCAGCAGCATGTCCTGGTGGATAGAACACTCGACTCGCTACGTGCGCATTGTGAGTTCGAATCACATTACCGAACATGCTCGCCCTTTCAGCTGTGGGAGTCTTATAATGTGATGATCAATCCCACTTTTAGTTGGTAAAACGCAAGAGTTGGCGGTGGGTGATGTTGACTACTGTCTTTCCTCTAGTCTATCATTTCTAAATTAGGGACGGCTAGCGCAGATAGTCCTCCAGTAACTTTGTTCGAAATTCAACAAACAAACAAACTTTAGAAGCCTTGCGGAATTTTAATTTGTTAATTAACGTATCTTAATTCACAGTACTAGTGTGGGTATTGTTGTTATAATAATACTGATAGTTTTAACAGCTGAACCCACCTTGTTTACTTTGTTAACCGATGACGTCTATGTGTACGTAAGCTTTTCTTACGTCATATCCCATGTGGTCTAGTGACAAGAATTCTTAACTTTCACCCATAAATTCCAGGTTCTATTCTTGGCATGAAAATGAAATATCTTATGCCAAGTGTGGTCCAGTGGTTAAAGTGCTGGACTGTGGCTTTGAAATATCGCGAGCTAATTTAAGAGAAATTCTCAAATCTGAAAATAAAACACTTTTTTCCCTTTTAGTTTAAAGGATAGATTTAAATATCCAAGACGAAGTTCTGGTTATATAACCACCAAATAGCTAGAAACACGCATAAAAGAAAATGCAAACTTAGTGACGAATAACAAATCTTGTATAATAATCACGTGCTAGGTGAGTGTGACGTAGTCATACATCGCAGTACGTTTAAAATATTCTCGCTAGAGCATGCGAGGAGTTTGTTTCCTTATTTCGAGTTTTTTTTTTTGTTTTTTTTTGAAGTTAAGCACAAAGCTACACAATAAACTATCTGTTTTCTGCCCATCGAAACTAAAAGAAATACAGCTAATAAACAGCACTCACCGCCAACTATTGAACTACTTTTGTATGACTGATTAGTAGAATTTGACCGTCACTTTTATAACGCACACACGGCCCAAAAATGTGGATCGTGAATAGGTTCTACGTAAAAGTAGATATAATTGATATTTCTCGTCCAATGTATGTTTATTTGTATATTACACTTAATGTTTATTATTAATTGTATTTGTTATTTTTGCTGTCTTTATCTAAGTGATTATAAATAATACTATCTATTATACTATTTGGAAAACTATATATATGTTCATAGTATTCACAAAACCTTACGTATCAGCTATTTTGGAAGTATGACGAATCAGTATTTTAACATAATTTAATTTCATCCAACTGCTGAAATTGAAATATAAACTTCTAAATATTTTCGTATGATATACCGTACTTTCAAAACTATTATTATTTATCAACGTATATGGTAAAATCAGCTATCGTATGATATACCGTACTTTCAAAACTATTATTATTTATCAACGTATATGGTAAAATCAGCTATCGTATGATATACCATACTTTCAAAACTATTATTATTTATCAACGTATATGGTAAAATCAGCTATCGTATGATATACCATACTTTCAAAACTATTATTATTGTTTACCAACGTATATTAAAAACGCGTATGAGATTGGGTTAAATAGACTTGTAACGGATACTAGTATGAGATTAGGTTAAATAGACTTGTAACGGATACTAGTATGAGATTAGGTTAAATAGACTTGTAACGGATACTGGTATGAGATTAGGTTAAATATACTTGTAACGGATACTAGTATGAGTTTGGGTTAAATAGATTTGTAACGGATACTAGTATGAGATTAGGTTAAATATACTTGTAACGGATACTAGTATGAGATTGGTTTAAATAGACTTGTAACGGATACTAGTATGAGATTGGGTTAAATAGACTTGTAACGGATACTAGTATGAGATTGGGTTAAATAGACTTGTAACGGATACTAGTATGAGATTAGGTTAAATATACTTGTAATGGATACTAGTATGAGATTGGGTTAAATAGACTTGTAACGGATACTAGTATGAGATTGGGTTAAACAGACTTGTAACGGAAACTAGTAAGGGTTTGGGTTAAACAGACGCGTAACGGATACT
>NW_013670112.1:78225-81892 GCF_000517525.1 Limulus polyphemus | reverse complement strand
GGGTTAAACAGACTTGTAACAGATACTAGTAAGGGTTTGGGTTAAACAGACGCGTAACGGATACTAGTAAGGGTTTGGGTTAAACAGACGCGTAACGGATACTAGTAAGGGTTTGGGTTAAACAGACGCGTAACGGATACTAGTAAGGGTTTGGGTTAAACAGACGCGTAACGGATACTAGTAAGGGTTTGGGTTAAACAGACGCGTAACGGATACGAGTCTTGCACATTTACACATCTGTTTTGTTGAAAATGTAAACAAATATATATATATATATTTAAAATGTGGCCTGAGGGCAACAACGAGGCTTAAGAAAAATCTTAGGATCACCTTAAATTTAATCCTCTGTAATTATGATCTATAGAGAGCGTTGTGGCTAGTATACAAACAAATGAAAGCCCGAATTGGCACGGATTAGACTCCGGTGAAGAATTATACGTCTAGTGATTGGTACCGAATAAGGTATCAAACAGTTAATTTTTGTGTGTGTGTTTTTGTTTTTTTTTTGATAAATAGAAATCAAAACCATACCGATTCATTTCTTGTTTAAGATCAAGCGGAAGATGTACGTAGCTTTAGAACATAGCTTAAAGTGTGGTAAAAAATCACGCCTGAGAACATTCTAGTTGGGGAAATGTGTTGTAATTATCTTTCACATAAAATGTTATAGCTTAGCATCCCAATCACGTGGGTCACGTAAAAACAACGCAACATGGAATGAAATTGACCAATTACGTCGTTCTTGGCTGCGACAGGCTGGTGACCTTTTGACCTTGATTTCATCATTACAAGTTTCCGGAATTAACTCATGTACAGTTTAAGCTCCGAGAAGAAGCGGCTATCTTCCTATGAATTCCCCCTCCCCCCAGTGGCACAGCGGAATGTCTGCGGACTTATACTACTGCTAGAGACCGGGTTTCAATACCCGTGGTGGGCAGAGCACAGAAAGCCCTTTGTGTAGCTTTGTGCTCAATAACAAACAACAACAACCCCGTGGATTTTTATTACCCTATCAATTTTTAGCTGATATATATATATATCTGAGCTACCTAGAACAATTTATGTTTTAAAAGACATTTTTATGTATCGTAAATGGTTTTAGCAGACAAACGAAAACCCCGAACTAGTTTGAAAATGTCTTATTATTCAGTCCACCTGTGGAATTATCTTTGAATAATTTGGTATTAAACTTTCCTAAAGTCATTTAGCTTTCGAAACCTAATGACTCAATTACGTTCGGACGAATTTCACTAATTATGCAAGAATTCTACGTTTTAACGATATTTTACAATCAGTGTAGTTTATACAATTGTTCAGCTATTCAGTAAAACTGCATATAGAAACTTTCAAAGAACTTAATACATTGTCTGTCTTTAAAAAATTCTCAGCGTGTAATTTTTTTCAACAGCTAGAGACTCTAAACTCATATATTGTTTAAAGTTTCAACGGAATTCTATTCGTATTTTAAACTTAAAGTTTCAACGGAATTCTATGCGCATTTTAAACTTAAAGTTTCAACGGAATTCTATGCGCATTTTAAACTTAAAGTTTCAACGGAATTCTATTTGTATTTTAAACTTAAAGTTTCAACGGAATTCTATTTCGTATTTTATACTTAAAGTTTAAACGGAATTCTATGCGCATTTTAAACTTAAAGTTTCAACGGAATTCTATTTGTATTTTAAACTTAAAGTTTCAACGGAATTCTATTTGTATTTCAAGCTTAAAGTTTCAACGGAATTCTATTTGTATTTTATACTTAAAGTTTCAGTGGAATTCTATTCGTATTTTAAGCACGAACAGTTCAACACTTCTAAGAATCGTTCCATCGTAAACAAAGGATTATCGCGCACTCGTGTAATGAGACTTTGAATACCTATAATTACAGTCTGGGACTTCATAACTCACGAGCACATACACGTGTGAAGTAGATCTTTTATAAGATAAAAACTTTAGAATTAGCGTCGGATTTTTAATACTTTCGAACAATCATTCAACACAAAGTACTAGAATTTATATTTGGTCTATCTCTTTATGAATTTTAAATAGTCGTTGCCCTTAGATACACATTTCTGTAAATTGGGTGTTAGTTAACGAACAGAATAAAATCCAATAACAGTTGTATAAAACCAGAGTAGTTGGCTACAGGTCCTAACAGAAGAACTGATGTAAATGTTGAAAGAAAATGAAATATTTTTTTACTTTCACAAGACTAAACTTATTTCCTGGAGCATATGTAACAAAACAGACACACGAGGCTAATTAATGAAGTACGGGAAACTGTGAACACTTTGATTCCCGAATGCACTTAGTTATTTCTGGTAAATCGGTTTACCCAAAATGAATTTTTCTTTTATCATAATATAATCGTCATTTCTTTAAATCCTCTGCCAAGATGTTCATTATATAAAACTAAGTAATTTCCCTGAATGTTGTAAATTTACCTGTTACTTACAACTAAGGGACCTAGACGTTTGTTACCCCACGGGGAATGTCTTATGAGTGCTCGGATCAGTCTGTTTTAGGTTTAAGTCGGAATTTATATTCTCAAACTGATTGGCATTTTCTGTATACACGTGGACTAACAGTCAGGCCAGAGGTTTCAACTACTGGCCGGCGAGAAGACAACCGCCCACAGCACACGGCTCTTTCAACCGAAAGTTGAAATTAACTGTTACTTTCATAACGCGCTCACAGCTGGATGTGTGGAGCATGTCCACAGAAATAATGTCTTGAACTCTGATTCCGTACATTTGGAGCCCGAGAGGAATCACGTCTTGAACTCTGAACTTTTAGAGCCCGATACGCTAACCACTACTCGAAGCTTAAGTTACCAGCATCCGTAGCATGTAATTCTATGATATATTGGTTTCATGTAATTGGTGTTTTGATATTTATATGAGACCCTTCAACATTACCCCCGTGACATGCGCACATGGTCTGGAACGTATAAGGGTACTAAATCCTCTACTAAATGAATAATTTTGTTCTTACATTTTTCTGGTACCTCCAGGGGGGGGGGGCAGAGTAATTCTACTGACTGACAATGCTAAAATCCGAGGTTCGATTCTTCGCTCTACACCAAACACACACTTTTCCTGGATACTGAATTCTTGCAAGTACAAAACAGAAGGTTACTTAGAATACTATGTAAGTTATCGCTAAAGTGGATTTTACGTAACTCATGCTACACTTAAAATTTGGGCAACAGGTTAACGTTTTTGATTACCTTTATAAGCAGTGGTTTGGAATCCTCAATACATAAGGTATGTTTTTGATTACCTTTATAAGCAGTGGTTTGGAATCCTCAATACATTAGGCATGTTTTTGATTACCTTTATAAGCAGTGGTTTGGAATCCTCAATACATAAGGTATGTTTTTGATTACCTTTATAAGCAATGGTTTGGAATCCTCAATACATTAGGCATGTTTTTGATTACCTTTATAAGCAGTGGTTTGGAATCCTCAATACATAAGGTATGTTTTTGATTACCTTTATAAGCAATGGTTTGGAATCCTCAATACATTAGGCATGTTTTTGATTACCTTTATAAGCAGTGGTTTGGAATCCTCAATACATAAGGTATGTTTTTGACTGCCTTTATAAGCAGTGGTTTGGAATCCTCAATACATTAGGCATGTTTTTGATTACCTTTATAAGCAGTG
>NW_013670112.1:76623-77560 GCF_000517525.1 Limulus polyphemus | reverse complement strand
GATTTGGAATCCTCAATACATAAGGTAATTAGGACTAAATTTTCGCCTTCTGCGCACGTCTCTGTAAATAAAACTTACAGCTAGAAAAGGAAAGATCCTCCTAAACGTTAATCATTGTATTATTTATTTGTCCTAAGAACTCTAAAGTAAAATAGTTTATATTCGACGTCTAGATTTGTTTTTACTTATTTTTCATAAGTCTGTAGTGGTACGTATGTCCACTTCGTAAATAGCGCGGGTTATATAATCACCTGGTAAAATAGCGCCCCCTTTCGACTAATGCACGTATTCAGACATTTTATTTTTCTCTGGTGATTTCTTAGGTTGAAAAACTCCTACTTAACGAGTGTGAAAGATTTTCACTGCTCAAGACAAAAGGAACTTCTTCAGTCTAAGATGTTTTTAGTACAGGAGCAAAACAATTTTTTCCCTGCTGTTGAACTACCTTATACTTAGCTCAGTGAATGACACAACGTGTTATATTTATCACAGTTTAAATTCAAATAAAATAAAAATACGTGAAAGACAAACCAAGTCTATATTAGCCGCAGTTTTGATAATCCAATTAGTTGTTTTTTTTGTAGCGCCCTCTTACGTACATTCTAACAGACATTGAGCGTTGATAATAACGTAAGCCTAAACATTGTACATTTTTCACTTTACTGGTTCTACAGTTCTTATCAATAGTTGAATTTCCTTCTAATTTATTAAAATACTTAAGGAAGGAAACAGCTTGATCAATTTATTTGTTTGTAATTAATCACAAAGCTACACGATGGGCTATCTGTGCTATGCCCACCACGGGTATCGAAACCCGGTTTCTAACGTTGTAAGTTCGCAGTCATACCGCTGTGCCACTGGGGGAGGGGGGGGGCGAAATAGCTTGATGCAGAGTTTGTTTGTTTGTAATTAAGCACAAAGCCACACGATGGGTTAT
>NW_013670112.1:70427-75815 GCF_000517525.1 Limulus polyphemus | reverse complement strand
TACACTGCTAAATTAGGGACGGCTAGCGCGGATAGCCCTCGTGTAGCTTTGTACGAAATTCAAAAAACAAACAAACAGAAAGTGCAAGGACGAGTTTTCTAATAGTCGTGAAATAGAACATATAGTATTCTTAAATACAGTGATACGTTAGATAAGCGTTCTTTATTCTGAGATGAATAACGAAACATCAAATTAGAAGTGCAGAAAGCATACCCAGACGTGTCCAAGGAGGTCCCTTATTGGGAACGGTAAATAAGTTGATAAGAAAACAAGTCTAACAAGATCTTCATATAATTTACCAACTGACCTACATAGATCTGTGCGAGGTATCTCAAAGCACTGACAGTTCCTTTATGTCAGCCAAGGTACAAACAGTCTGAAGTACAGGCTTCGTATCAGAAACTACAATCACCAAAAACCTGAAACTTCAGTAAATGTTTACAGAATTGTAAAGAAATGACTGTTTCCTTTTTTTTTTTTTACGAGAATTTTTCATCCTATAAATGCGATGTAAGAATTACTAAAACGTGGCACACATTTTAATAAAACTGTACGGCCATTTTAAAATGATGAATTTAACGTAGGCAGTATCTAATGGAATCCTTTAATATGAATTAGGGAGTTTAAGAAACTAGTGTTACTGGTTCTAATAAAAATGAAGAGAAGAAGACGTTTTCTTAGCATTTGAAAACGAAATGTAAATAAATATCCACTTAATTTCTCTATCTTGAAGTTCGATGGAATTTCATATTCTACTGATATTTACTTGCGATATTTCTTATAGTATTGTTTGTTTGTTTGTAATTAAGCACAATGCTACACAATGGGCTATCTGTGCTCTGCCCACCACGGGTATCGAAACCCGGTTTCTAGCGTTTTAAGTCCGCAGACGTTCTACTCTGCTACTGGAGGGCTACTTATAGTATGATCCCTTTCATACTTTGTGGAGTTGGTAAAGTTTGTTTGTTTGTGAAGCACAAAGCTACACAATGGGCTGGATATGCTGTGCCCACCGCGAGTATCGAAACCGATGTTTAGCGATCTAATCCTTCAGACTTATCGCTGTGCCCACCGCGAGTATCGAAACCGATGTTTAGCGATCTAATCCTTCAGACTTATTGCTGTGCCCTCTGCGAGTATCGAAACTGATGTTTAGCGATCTAATCCTTCAGACTTACCGCTGTGCCACTAGGGGGGAGATTTTAAACCTAAACAACCAGGTCACACTCCTAAGACTTAAACATAGCCATACCTACTTTAGAAGTGCTAATCAGAGGGCACTTGTTAGTTGTTAAACACAAAGCTGTGCAATGCACTATTTGTTCTGTGGGGATCGAAACCCGAATTTTAACTTAATAAGCACTCAAGCTCCCCGCTGAGCCACACGAAGCTAATCAGAGGAAAGGCAATAAACCAGAATCACCACCCACTCCTTATATCGAATAGCGTAACTGACTGTCACAGTTATTTACCACTTCCCTGCAGTTCAATGTGCGCTCGTATTCAAAGGCATATCACGACTCGAACCATAAACCTTCATAGCCGAAGATCGGCACACTAACCAGTAAGTAATTTACGCCCTTTGTGGAATTAGATGTCAAAATTTAAGCTGATTGTGATAGCATTGAAAACAAATCGTGATGGATTTAGTTAGGATGGGATGTTCGGGTACAAAGTAGTTTAACTTTTTTTTTATTTCTTAATAACCTTCTGTGAAGTGATTCATTTTTCATTAACTCAGCAAAAAAGAAAACGAAAAACATTAAATAATATGATAGTATCAAGAATTAAACGGATAGTTTATTGTTTATGAAAACAATAAATAACCGCTAAAGGTCTGAAAAGCTAACCCAAAAAATGGAAAAATATTAGAAACCATGTATGAAGAAAGAAAAACAGCTGAAGACTATGACCAGGAACTTAAAAATACTACCAGAGAAGTGTAAAGATTAGAACAGAAAAATTGAAGGCCACAATAATCAACAGCGTGACCAGAAATTTGGAGTAGTATTATAAAAACAGAACTGACAGCGTTAGAAAAATGAAACAGCGTGACTAGAAGTTTAGGGAAGTTCCAGAAGAGCGTGACCAAGAACAGTACAGAAACCTAAAGGAATAACAAGGAACTTAAGCCATAATTGAAAAAATCAGAGGTTAAAGTGAGGGTGGACTCGGGCGAGGCAGCTCCCCTCTCCCCCAGCTAAGAAAGTCGGTAAGGAGAGCCCCCTAGCTATATGGATAAAGGGGCCTAAGAAACATGAAACAATATTACAGGATAGTAGGTACTTGAACTATATGTTCAATAGCAAGATTGGATTTAAAGGTTCATAAGTTCAGGCTTTTGGAAAATTTCGAACTTTGCGTTCGTCCCGGAGATGGTTTTCACTTGTGTAATATAGAACAATTTTAGACAGTGAAAGTCAAAACTGCTGGGGTTGTGACTTTGTATGTTTGTTTGTTGATGAAATATGTAAGATCTATCGATGTCATTGGTATCAGACTAGCAGCTATTCAAAACACTGCAAAACAAAGAAGGCCAGATAAATACTCCGTCAGAAAAGGTGGACCAAAAACAGATAGCAATCTTGTAAATAGCTTCGTCACCTAGTACCCAAGATTTCAACTAATGATTACCCCATTGCCCAATATTTCAACTAATGGTTACCCCATTGACCAATATTTCAACTAATGGTTACCCCAGTATCCAAGATTTCAACTAATGGTTACCCCATTACCCAAGATTTTAACTAATAGTTACCCCATTACCCAAGATTTCAACTAATGGTTACCCCATTACCCAAGATTTCAACTAAAGGTTACCCCATTACCCAAGATTTTAACTAATAGTTACCCCATTACCTAAGATTTTAACTAATGGTTACCCCTTACCCAAGATTTTAACTAATGGTTACCCCATTACCCAAGATTTCAACTAACGGTTACCCCATTACCCAAGATTTCAACTAACGGTTACCACAGTACCTAATATTTCAACTAATGGTTACCCCATTACCCAAGATTTCAACTAACGGCTACCACAGTACCTAATATTTCAACTAATGGTTACTCCTTACCCAAGATGCGACTTTCCGAATAAAATGGCGAGGTAAGCCGAAGGTTGTGCATGCCAACAGGCTTTGGCGTTATCATGGTCCAGAACATTTCAGTTGGAACGAAATGAACAACAGAACAAATGACGCTGCTGAAAACGTGTCACTTGATTTTAAAAGCATCTGTTGAAGAAACTCTACCCGGTTTTGAGAAGGAAAACAGTGAAGCCGTTAATGAAGTTACAACCACTAATGTGACTGCTACCGATAAATGGGACATTTTCTGATGGAGCAGATGAATCCCACATGAAGCTACACGAGGGCTATCTGCGCTAGCCATCCCTAATTTAGCAGTGTAAGACTAGAGGGAAGGCAACTAGTCATCACCACCCACCGCCAACTCTTCGGCTACTCTTCTACCAATGAATAGTGGGATTGACCGTCACATTATAACGTCCCCACGGTTGAAAGGGCGAGCATATTTGATGGGATGGGGATTCGAACCCACGACCCTCAGATTGCGAGTCGAGCGCCCTAACCATCTGGCCATGCCGGGCTAGTACGAAAGAAGAAATGTCCTGTCAAATTAAAAGAGACTTTGTCGTATTTTAATTTTGTGTTTGTAAATTCTGTACATTTAATTAAGGTATTGTTAATTATATATTGGTTTAATGTAAGTGGTTATTGTTCGGGACAAACAATACTAAGGAAGGGGCAGTGTTACGACAGTGGAAGTCACGTGACGCTGCTAGCGCATGCGTGACTGAGTTTCTCGAATTATCAAGGAACTTCTCGGATTTTTAAGAGGCCTCTTTGTTAGCATATAAGCCTAGCAAGAAAAGCCAGCAGGAATGAATGTATGGTTAAGCGAACAGTAGTCACGTGAGTTTCGGGTAATTTACGATTCTGTTATCGAGATTGTGAATCGCTGTGATTTATAGCGTGTATTATAAAAGTTGTTCAGTTTTAAGCGACGAGAAACGTAATGACTGTGGAATTAACGTGTACTAAAAGTTTGTATCGAGAAAGAATAAACTGGTTTAATTAAGAAAGGAATTGTATCGCTGAAGTTCTTCGGAAAGAATTTCTACCGGAAGTTAACAAACAAGCAGATACATAACACATGTTAATTTCAAGAATTGGGAGTGAGTACTTCCCTCCAGTCAAAACTGAATAAAATATGCGCAGACAGCGCTTACTGTAGCTTCGCGAGAAGTTGTGAAATAAATAAACATACGAAGTTATTGTTATTTGATATATTTCGTGACTAGATGGTGACTGGAGGTGTAAATGTCTGTCCGAAAGGTGGTCAACGTTTCGCCACTCTTATGCTTGCCTTTATCAGGACTAACTCAACCATGTTGTAGTCTAAAATAATAACTAGCACCGTTTAAAAACACTCTTCCTGAGTTTCTTGGACACATCAACATTTCAAAGAAAGTGATGGCGAGTAGAAAACTTTGGCTTGTTTACTCCGTGAACTTTTGACCTTTATATTTGTCTCTTTTTTTTTAACTTAGTTCGATTCAATAAACATTTGCCTACCAAGGATAGAACTGAGAGGTGAAATCGCTATTGGCCAGTGAAGTGAAAAACTCGTGACGAGGATACCATTCTAAGAACTGGTGGCGGAACGTGATGAGTTCATATCTTGCCTAGCAAGGTATTCAAATGATATTATCCAACGTATTCGAGGTTTGTATTACTTTGTATTATAATAGTAATATCATATACACTAGAGTTGTTTATTAGTTAGTACCTAAATAACAGTACCCGGGGTACTAGAGTTGTTTATTAGTTTGTACCTAACTAACAGTATTCGGGATACTAGAGTTGTTTATTAGTTTGTACCTAACTAACAGTACCCGGGATACTAGAGTTGTTTATTAGTTTGTATCTAAATAACAGTACCCGGGATACTAGAGTTGTGTATTAGTTAGTATCTAAATAACAGTACCCGGGATACTAGAGTTGTGTATTAGTTAGTACCTAAATAACAGTAACCGGGATAGTAGAGTTGTTTATTAGTTTTTACCTAAATAACAGTACCTGTGATACTAGAGTTGTGTATTAGGTTGTACCTAAATAACAGTACCCGGGATACTAGAGTTGTGTATTAGTTTGTACCTAAATAACAGTAACCGGGATAGTAGAGTTGTTTATTAGTTTGTACCTAAATAACAGTACCCGGAATACTAGAGTTGTTTATTAGTTTGTACCTAAATAACAATACCCGGGATACTAGAGTTGTTTATTAGTTTGTACCTAAATAACAGTACCTGTGATACTAGAGTTGTTATTAGTTTGTACCTAAATAACAGTACCCGGCATACTAGAG
>NW_013670112.1:64986-69443 GCF_000517525.1 Limulus polyphemus | reverse complement strand
GTATTAGTTTGTACCTAAATAACAGTACCCGGGATACTAGAGTTGTGTATTAGTTTGTACCTAAATAACAGTACCCGGGATACTAGAGTTGTTTATTAGTTTGTATCTAAATAACAGTACCTGTGATACTAGAGTTGTTATTAGTTTGTACCTAAATAACAGTACCCGGCATACTAGAGTTGTTTATTAGTTTGTACCTAAATAACAGTACCCGGAATACTAGAGTTGTTTATTAGTTTGTACCTAAATAACAATACCCGGGATACTAGAGTTGTTTATTAGTTTGTACCTAAATAATAGTACCTGTGATACTAGAGTTGTTATTAGTTAGTACCTAAATAACAGTACCCGGGATACTAGAGTTGTGTATTAGTTTGTACCTAAATAACAGTACCCGGGATACTAGAGTTGTTTATTAGTTTGTATCTAAATAACAGTACCCGGAATACTAGAGTTGTGTATTAGTTTGTACCTAAATAACAGTACCTGTGATACTAGAGTTGTTATTAGTTAGTACCTAAATAACAGTACCCGGGATACTAGAGTTGTGTATTAGTTAGTACCTAACTAACAATACCCGGGATACTAGAGCTGTGTATTAGTTTGTACCTAAATAACAGTACCTGTGATACTAGAGTTGTTTATTAGTTTGTACCTAAATAACAATACCTGTTAATCCAAATTTAAAAAAGGAAAAAAAGTGATTGGAACACAAAGAAATGGTAACTGGTAAACACATGTTTTTAGGTCGGGACTCTTTTTTCCTCTAGAGGTTTTAAACTTTTACTAATATTATCCGATATGCTTGGGTGTATATTAATGTGTATTCTAATAATATTACCAGAGATACGCAAGATTGGCATGATTTTTTTCATGTATGCAAATTCGAATTATAATGATGATGACAAAACCTTGTCGAGACGTTGTACATTTGTTAAACTTATATTAAAGTTTTTCTTCATTACCCATTCAAGCCGTCTCCAACCATTATTAAATTCGAATTATTAACCCAGAGAAATATTTGTATTTATGACAAAACTACTCAGTCTATCTGCCACCGTTCCTGACCAGAGAGAAGACACTGGTTCTAGTGATATTGGCTGCAACAACTCTTGTCATCTCGGCTAACATCCAGTGTTCCGAAAGAATATTACCTCATATTGGACGTGTTTTTACATCATATTGTTTTTACTTACTTTTTGTTTTGTTTTTTACGAACTTTATTAGCCTGTATTTTAAATTTTTCTCAATTTTCTTTGAAACTGTGACGTCATTTCTTTCTGTTAAAGCGGCCTTGTGAGGAGCAAGGTAAGACGTAGGAGATGCGCGCGCCTCGTGTACTAGGTGTCAGTACACCTGAGGAATTCGCATTCCAGGGAGGAAGGCCTCGGCCCAGGAATGACTACTGCTAGTGTAGGCCGAAACGAGCGTCACTCTAGACGGGTTAGCCCGAGTAACAGTCAACATCAAGATCGTGACTAATCGTGGTTAAGATGGTATGAAACACAAAGTCCAAAAGTGAGGCTCCAACGTTTCACCGAATATTAAATCAAGAAGGACAGAATGTAATAGGCTTAGAAAGTTTAACAGTTTGGATAATCGTTGACGTTCGTACTTCGATTTTCTGGTTGAACCTTTGGTGTTCTATATTCCGAAGGTTGAATTATATTTAAATAAAATACATTTGTAGATGGCGCTTCTACAATAATCCCTGAACCACATCTATTAAATCTGAACAAAATAAGCAGGAGAACTAGTAGCCTACAATTCAGTAAATATTATTGTTGCCACCGTTCACTCTGTACATCAGCGTGGCTACTTTACGCGTACCGTTAACCTAAATTACTCGAACACGTCCACGTCGTATTTAATCTAAGCTCTGTCCTAAGTTGAGATACGGCATACGTACAATACGTCTTCTCAGTGAACGTTATAAATGTGATAATCGGCTGTACAGTGGCGCCTTTCTCTTTTTTTATCCCCCCCTCCCTAGTGTGAAGTAGAAAAACCCCCAATGCTGGAATGCTGTCGTTCAAGATGGAACTGAGTGGGTGGAAAGAGTTAAAGATAAAACATAACTTTTCCGGTTATATACAATAGCAGGTTCGCTTATTTCCATGAATTGGTAAAAAAAATTTTAATGGCAGTTTTCGCTTTCTGATGAAGCAATTAAAACAGCGACCTCTATACGTGAAAACTAAATTCAAATAGAAGGTTAAAAACAATTAATTTGTAACGAACAAAGAATCAACTCTATTTCACCTGAGGTTGAGCTGTAAAGGATATATGGAAGGAAAGTGGTGGGATTATTAAGCGTTGATTAAGGTTTCTTTAACAGTTAATAGCTGATATAGCTAGCCCTAATTTTTTTTTATTTTTTTTGGAATTGTGAAATCCCATTTCCAAATTCCAGTTGTTAAGATATAATAATTCATTTAAAGATCAAGGACTTGTACATAATGGGTAACTTATCTATGTTACTGCGCCGAGAAGATCCCGAAAAACGGTTAGCAGCGCCTCCTGTGAACATTATTACTGAAATAAGGGTATAATTATAGTTGAATAAAACTGTTTAGTACTGTTGTAATTATATTTAATATTTACGTGCTTTATTTATATTCATATTTATATGCCGATAGTAATTCGCAGGACCCCAGTGGCACAGCGGTATGTCTGTGGACTTACAACGCTAGAAACCGTGTTTAGATACCCGTGGTGGGCAGAGCACATATAGCTCATTGTGTAGCTTTGTGCTTAAATTCAAACAAACAAACAAATAATTCGCAGAGTTAAAAAAAAAAACAGGAGTAAATAAGAGAAATAATTAAAAACAGTTATTTACTATTTCATTTACCACATTTAAATAATTTTTTATTAACGCTTTTCCCCCTCCCAATCCCCCGAAAAGAACAAAAAAAGTTTAACCACTACAGTATTGTTAAATCTCTCCCTTTTCATACTGTAAGAAACACACAAACACAGTAGGCGCACGTTCAAACGTATAGAAAAAATTGCATACCTGATATTGACTGGACATCTTCTAAGCAATGGACGGTAAGAACTGGACAAACAATAAGGTTGTGCAAACTGTTATAAACAGAACATTATGAAACGTCTCCTCGTCTGTGGCCACTTCTCAATTATTCCATGCCGGGATTTTATTTTCTGTTCCCTTGATGCTAAGAACAAAGACGTCTAACAAAGTGTATAGACCTAATGGTAAACTGGGCTCACTCGATTCGATGTTTCTTTTACATTCGAAAATAAAATATCTGATAACTCGAATCACTAGACGTAGTCTGGCTTAGAACAGAAATTAACTTTCTTAAACGGATTATTAATGGAGTGTGGATCTATAAGAAGAAAAAATGAGTCGCTCTTTGCGACACGTGTAGGAACAATCTGAATAAGTAAACTGGTATAGGGCTGTAATAGCCCTTGTCTTCTCTGGTATTGGGATGAAAGAGTGGCTGGGTTACCCGGTCTAGGTAGAACTGACGAGATACTGTATTCGTTCTCTCAGTCACCAGCTTCAAACTCGTGAATACTCGCCAAACCTGTTACTCTACCTGGCGAAACGCGCCTGCCCTATCCAATTTCTGCTCTGATTGGTCCTTTCTACAGGACGTCCTCATACAGCAGTTGAGCCCTGTATTAACAGGTGCCGTCTGTTTTACTAAAGGATATACAGTGTCGCTGTACCGCAATGGTACCATACCTGGTGACATTATACTGTAATTTAAGCACACACCTTGTGTTACTGTGCCCTAGTGTTACCATACCTGGTGGCATTGAACTGTATCAATAATGTCATCTAATGTTGATGTACCACAGTGTTACCATACCTGGTGATATTGAGCTGTAACAATAATATCATCTAGTGTTGATGTACCACAGTGTTACCATACCTGGTGACATTATACTGTAATTTAAGCACACACCTTGTGTTACTGTGCCCTAGTGTTACCATACCTGGTGGCATTGAACTGTAACAATAATGTCATCTAGTGATGATGTACCACAGTGTTATCATATCTGGTGATATTGAACTCTAACAATAATGTACACCTAGTGTGTACCACAGTGTTACCATATCTGGTGGCATTGAACTGTAACAATTATGTACATCTTCTGTTGATGTACCACAGTGTTACCATACCTGGTGATATTGTACTGTAACAATAATGTACACCTAGTGTGTACCACAGTGTTACCATACCTGGTGATATTGAACTGTAACAATAATGTACATCTAGTGTTGATGTATCACAGTGTTACCATACCTGGTGGCATTGAACTGTAATAATAATGTACATCTTGTGTTGATGTACCACAGTGTTACCATACCTAGTGACATTGAACTGTAACAATAATGTCATCTTGTGTTGATGTACCACAGTGTTACCATACCTGGTGGCATTGAACTGTAACAATAATGTACATCTTGTGTTGATGTA
>NW_013670112.1:48026-64412 GCF_000517525.1 Limulus polyphemus | reverse complement strand
TACATCAACACAAGATGTACATTATTGTTACAGTTCAATGCCACCAGGTATGGTAACACTGTGGTACATCAACACAAGATGTACATTATTGTTACAGTACAATAACACCAGGTATGGTAACACTGTGGTACATCAACACAAGATGTACATTATTATTACAGTTCAATGTTTACCAGGTATGGTAACACTGTGGTACATCGATATTGAGCTGTAACAATAATGTACATCTTGGGTTGATGTACCACAGTGTTACCATACCTGGTGGCATTGAACTGTAACAATAATGTCATCTAGTGATGATGTACCACAGTGTTACCATACCTGGTGGTATTGAGCTGTAACAATAATGTACATCTTCTGTTGATGTACCACAGTGTTACCATACCTGGTGATATTGAACTGTAACAATAATGTACATCTTCTGTTGATGTACCACAATGTTACCATACCTGGTGGTATTGAACTGTAACAATAATGTTATCTAGTGTTGATGTATCACAGTGTTACCATACCTGGTAATATTGAACTGTAACAATAATTTACATCTAGTGTCGATGTATCACAGTGTTACCATACCTGGTGATATTGAACTCTAACAATAATGTCATCTAGTGTTGATATATCACAATGTTACCATACCTGGTGGTATTGAGCTGTAACAATAATTTCATCTAGTGTTGATGTATCACAGTGCTACCATACCTGGTGATATTGAACTGTAACTATAATGTACATCTTGTGTTGATGTACCACAGTGTTACCATACCTGGTGGCATTGAACTGTAACACTTATGTACATCTTATATTGATATACCACAGTGTTACCATACCTGGTGGTATTGAGCTGAAACAATAATGTACATCTAGTGTTGATGTACCACAGTGTTATCATACCTGGTGGTATTGAGCTGTAACAATAATGTACATCTAGTGTTGATGTACCACAATGTTACCATACCTGGTGATATTGTACTGTAACAATAATGTCATCTTGTGTTGATGTACCACAGTGTTACCATACCTGGTGGTATTGAGCTGTAACAATAATATACATATAGTGCTCAATACCACCAGGTATGGTAACATTGTGATACATCAACACTAGATGACATTATTGTTACAGTTCAATACCACCAGGTATGGTAACATTGTGATACATCAACACTAGATGTACATTATTGTTACAGTTCAATATCACCAGGTATGGTAACACTGTGGTACACAAGATGTACATTATTGTTACAGTTCAATACCACCAGGTATGGTAACACTGTGATACATCAACACTAGATGACATTATTGTTACAGTGTTGATGTACCTCAGTGTTACCATACCTGGTGATATTGAACTGTAACTATAATGTACATCTTGTGTTGATGTACCACAGTGTTACCATACCTGATGGCATTGAACTGTAACAGTAATGTACATCTTGTGTTGATGTACCACAGTGTTACCATACCTGGTGGTATTGAGCTGTAACAATAATGTACATCTAGTGTTGATGTACCACAGTGTTACCATACCTGGTGGTATTGAGCTGTAACAATAATGTACATCTAGTGTGTACCACAGTGTTACCATACCTGGTGGTATTGAACTTTAACAATTATGTACATCTTGTGTTGATGTACCACAATGTTACCATACCTAGTGATATTGAACTGTAACAATAATGTACATTTAGTGTTGATGTATTGGTGTTATCATACCTGGTGTCATCGTACTGTAGTGTTGTTATACATCTATTGTTGCTGTGTTAGTGTTATCAAGCCTGGTGACATCGTACTGTAGTGTTATTATACATCTAGTGTTGTTGTGTTAGTGTTATCAAACCTGGTGACATCGTACTGTAGTGTTATTATACATCTAGTGTTGCTGTGTTAGTGTTATCATACCTGGTGACATCGTACTGTAGTGTTATTATACATCTAGTGTTGCTGTATTGGTGTTAACACACCTGGTGACATCTTGTGTTGATGTACCACAATGTTACCATACCTGTAACAATAATGTCATGTAGTGTTGATGTACCACAATGTTACCATACCTGTAACAATAATGTCATCTAGTGTTGATGTACCACAATGTTACCATATCTGGTAATATTGAACTGTAACAATAATGTACATACTGTGTTGATGTACCTCAGTATTACCATACCTGGTGATATTGAACTGTAACAATAATGTACATCTTGTGTTGATGCATCACAGTGTTACCATACCTGGTGGTATTGATCAACACAATAATGTACATATTTTGTTGATGTACCACAGTGTTACCATACCTGGTGGTATTGAACTTTAACAATTATGTACATCTTGTGTTGATGTACCACAGTGTTACCATACCTATTGATATTGAACTGTAACAATAATGAACATCTTGTGTTGATGTACCACAATGTTACCATACCTAGTGATATTGAACTGTAACAATAATGTACATTTAGTGTTGATGTATTGATGTTATCATACCTGGTGTCATCGTACTGTAGTGTTGTTATACATCTATTGTTGCTGTGTTAGTGTTATCAAGCCTGGTGACACCGTACTGTAGTGTTATTATACATCTATTGTTGATGTGTTAATGTTATCATACCTGGTGACATCGTACTGTAGTGTTATTATACAACTATTGTTGATGTGTTAGTGTTATCATACCTGGTGACATCGTATTGTATTGTTATTATACATCTAGTGTTGCTGTGTTAGTGTTATCATACCTGGTGACATCGTACTGTAACATTAGTATACATATAGTGTCTTTGTACTACAGTGTTACCATATCTGGTGTGAGCAGTTAGTTTGATTGAGTACAGTGAGCAGTTGGTTGGGCTGAGTAAACAGTTTGATTGAGTACAGTGAGTAGTTAGTTTGACTGAGTAATCAGTTTGGTTGAACACAGTGAGTAGTTAGTTTGATTGAGTAACTAGTTTGATTGAGTACAGTGAGCAGTTAGTTGGGCTGAGTAACTAGTTTGATTGAGTACAGTGAGCAGTTAGTTGGGCTGAGTGAACAGTTGGATTGAGTATAATGAGCAGTTACTTGGGCTGAGTAAACAGTTTGATTGAGTACGGAGAGTAGTTAGTTTGATTGAGTAACCAGTTTGGTTGAGTACAGTGAGTAGTTAGTTTGATTGAGTGATCAGTTTGGTTGAGTACAGTGAGTAGTTAGTTTGATTGAGTAACCAGTTTGGTTGAGTACAGTGAGTAGTCAGTTTGATTGAGTGATCAGTTTGGTTGAGTACAGTGAGTAGTCAGTTTGATTGAGTGATCAGTTTGGTTGAGTACAGTGAGTAGTCAGTTTGATTGAGGACACTAAATGACTTAACTTATTCCTGTAGATAAATTTATTAATAATAATTTCCAATGAAAGCAAGCTATGCACCTAGCAACCGGTATATCTAATTAATCACATATTCTACTTATAAAGATTAGAATGTATTGTTTCATTAGTCGAGTTTCCTCGGTGTTAACTATATGAAACTACAGAATATTACAAAATTACTCATTCATACAGAGACCGTCATTAAAAAAAAAAAAGCCTATCATGACACCGAAACTTTATATGGTCGTAAGTCACACTATCAAGTTACCGAGCATACAATTACATTCTGGATGTATACTGTTGTGACTGCGATAAAGGAAATAGCGCTAGAACAGAGCTCGTCATCGGTTAGAGAGCATGTCCGAGTTGATTGTGTCACTAACTGTTTGCTTTAGGTCAGCAGGCATGGTTTTTTGGTTTATTTCCACAGGTTTTATCATAGATGTAGCCCCAAAGGAAAACGTCCGGATACGTGAAATAGGATAGGAAACACTGAATTCATCCCCCACCCCACCCTTTCAAGTATAGAATCACACACTTCGTTATCTTCTGCATGGACGCCATGTTATTTTTATGCGACTGACCTGCCGCCTTGTGAAAAACAATTTTATACCTTCAATTACCACAGTGCGAAGTTTCAGAGTCTTGACGTGAATACTTTTTTATTTTATGTCGTTTTATCTGTGGATGATTAGTTGACTTGTCTCTGTAATGTGAATATTTACAACTTGATTTAGTGAATAGCATCCTTTTAGCTTTTATCTAGCTAAGTAGAGTGAACATATCGTCTAGTTGAGTAAAGTGAACATATCGTCTAGATGAGTAGAGTAAACGTATTGTTTAGATGAGAAGAGTGAACGTATTGTCTAGTTGAGTAGAGTGAACATATTGTTTAGATGAGTAGAGTGAATATATTGTCCAGATAAGTAGAGTGAACATATTGTCTAGATGAGTAGAGTGAACATATTGTTTAGATGAGTAGAGTGAACATATCGTCTAGTTGAGTAAAGTGAACATATCGTCTAGATGAGTAGAGTGAACATATCGTCTAGTTGAGTAAAGTGAACATATCGTCTAGATGAGTAGAGTAAACGTATTGTTTAGATGAATAGAGTGAACATATTGTCTAGATAAGTAATGTGAACATATCGTCTAGTTGAGTAGAGTGAACATATTGTTTAGATGAGTAGAGTGAACATATTGTCCAGATGAGTAGAGTGAACGTATTGTCTGGATGAGTAGAGTGAACGTATTGTCTAGATGAGTAGAGTGAACATATTGTTTAGATGAATAGAGTGAACGTATTGTTTAGATGAGTAGAGTGAACATATTGTCTAGATGAGTAGAGTGAACGTATTGTCTAGATGAGTAGAGTGAACGTATTGTTTAGATGAATAGAGTGAACGTATTGTCCAGATGAGTAGAGTGAACGTATTGTCTAGTTGAGTAGAGTGAACGTATCGTCTAGTTGAGTAGAGTGAACGTATTGTCTAGATGAGTAAAGTGAACATATTGTCTAGTTGCGTAGAGTGAACATATCGTCTAGATGAGTAGAGTGAACGTATTGTCTAGATGAGTAGAGAGAACGTATCGTCTAGATGAGTAGAGTGAACGTATCGTCTAGATAAATAGAGTGAACATATTGTCTACTTGAGTAGAGTGAACATATCGTCTAGATGAGTAGAGTGAACGTATTGTCTAGATGAGTAGAGAGAACGTATCGTCTAGTTGAGTAGAGTGAACGTATCGTTCGTCTAGATAAATAGAGTGAACATATTGTCTAGTTGAGTAGAGTGAACGTATCGTCTAGTTGAGTAGAATGAACGTATTGTCTAGATGAGTAGAGTGAACATATCGTCTAGATGAGTAGAGTGAACATATCGTCTAGTTGAGTAGAGTGAACGTATCGTCTAGATGAGTAGAGTGAACGTATCGACTAGTTGAGTAGAGTGAACGTATCGTCTAGTTGAGTAGAGTGAACATATTGTCTAGATGAGTAGAGTGAACATATCGTCTAGATGAGTAGAGTGAACGTATCGTCTAGTTGAGTAGAGTGAACATATTGTCTAGATGAGTATAGTGAACATGTTTTCTAGATGAGTAGAGTGAACGTATCGTCTAGTTGAATAGAGTGAACGTATTGTTTAGATGAGTAGAGTGAACATATTGTCTAGATGAGTAGAGTGAACGTATTGTTTAGATGAATAGAGTAAACGTATTGTTTAGATGAATAGAGTGAACGTATTGTTTAGATGAATAGAGTGAACGTATTGTCCAGATGAGTAGAGTGAACGTATTGTTTAGATGAGTAGAGTGAACATATTGTCTAGTTGCGTAGAGTGAATAAAAATTCAATAAGACCGAGTCGAATAAATGAACACTAAACTTGGTAAGCTGGAACCAAACCATTGAACAAAATGCTTGGTTTAGATACGTGATAAACAATACGAAAAACAAACAAAACGTTTGATAATTTTATGAAACTGTTGTTCTAATGTTTAACTTCAGATCACAGATTTCGGTCTACGATAGAAGAGAGTGCTAATATTACCAATTATTTAAATTGAATAAATTATAGAATTATTTCATCAGTCCTAGTCCAAGAAATTATTTTAATTAAGATGAAGCTTGTAAGTCAGTCCTTTATTTTTTCTTATATACGTACAATAGGTTAGAATTAATTTCTTTTAATTCAAAAATGGGATAAATCCCCCCTTCTTTTTTTAAACACTGTTATAAACTTCGGAGTTAATTGACCCTAACGGCTCAACGATAAGCTTGAGGACTTATTACGCTAAAATATGGGTGATTTGTCCTTGAATGGGCCACAAAATAATTAGCCCATTGTGAAACTTTATGCTTAACAACAAAGAAACAAATATGATTACAAAATTAAAAAGAGAAAAAACTGGTAATGTTACATCATTTTTTTTAAACCGAATAAACGATAATAAAAAAAATCACAGACATAATCTGGTTATTATAGTTAAATCAGGTGCAATAGATGAAGATAAAACAAATGTGTTTACCCTTAAACGCCCCCTACGGACTTAATACGCTAAAATTCGGGGTTAGAATCCTCATGGTGGAAACTGAAATAAAAATACTTTGAACAAATGTATTTGTATTTATTTGATTTAATTGCTAGGTTTGTTATCTGGCTACTAGTATTCTTTTATGAGGGGATAAGAAGTGTTTTAAAGTTGTAAATACAGCCCCTTTGTACAAGTAAGTTTTTGTTTACCAGGGGGAATCGAACATTGGGGTATAGCTATATAAATCCGTAAACTTACAATGGTAAGATTCTTTGTTAACATACACCCGACAGTGGTAGTTTTAAACATAATGTTATACATATTTAGGTATAAAAAGAACTGATGTGTGACTCTGCTTTAACTTGATTGTCATTATTTTACAAATAATGATCAACTAGCATCTTTTAGTAACTACAAAGAAAAGCTATTATTTCGTAAATATATATATATATATATATATATATGAAAAATGAAGCCATTGTTTTGAAGTGTAGTTATCTCCGGAATAGCTTAAGTTTAAAACTCGTCGTAACTAGAGATTCCAGATTTTGTTTTCGCTCTAAAGTGATTAGTAGACGGAGGCAGATACGCAGAACTGAATACATAACTTTACACGTGAAGCAGTGTTGTACCAGCTGAATAGCACGTGACAGATATTACCTGAAAGAGGAGTGCGGTAAGTAATGCACTGTTAACTCCACTGTTTCTTTTCCACGTCAGCACGCTTTACACGCACTGTGTTCTCTATGTTCACTCTGACATCAGCTTGTTCTGCATGTTAGTTATGACGTTGAAGATCGTTGATCCACAGACTTAAACAGTAAAACTAAAAGTGAAAAGTGGAGTTCACTGTAATAAGACTATTACCTTTACAACTAGGTCCTCACCATGCTGGTAAGGTCGTTGTCATTTTCATGTAAGTTAGATGGGTCTTCACCATGCTGATAAAATCATCATTACTTCTACAGCTAGGTCCTCACCTTGCTGGTAAGATCATTATATTTTACATGTAAGTCAGATGGGTCCTCACTATGATGGTAAAACCATCATTACCTTTACAACTGGGACCTCACCATGCTGGTAAGATCATTATATTTTTCATGTAAGTCAGATGGGTCTTTACTATGCTGATAAAACCATCATCACTTCTACAGCTAGGTCTTCACCATGCTGGTAAGATCATTATATTTTTCATGTAAGTCAGATGGGTCTTTACTATGCTGATAAAACGTCACCACTTCTACAGCTAGCTCCTCACCATGCTGGTAAGATCATTATATTTTTCATGTAAGTCAGATGGGTCTTCACTATGCTGATAAAACCATCACCACTTCTACAGCTAGGACCTCACCATGCTGGTAAGATCATTATATTTTTCATGTAAGTCAGATGGGTCCTCAACATGCTAGTAATAAAATCATTGTCTTTTTCATGCAAGTCAGATGGGTCCTCACCATGCTGGTAAGATCATTATATTTTTCATGTAAGTCAGATGGGTCCTCAACATGCTAGTAATAAAATCATTGTCTTTTTCATGCAAGTCAGATGGGTCCTCACCATGCTGGTAAGATCATTATATTTTTCATGTAATTCAGATGGGTCCTCAACATGCTAGTAATAAAATCATTGTCTTTTTCATGCAAGTCAGATGGGTCCTCACCATGCTATTATGATTCCTGCCTTTTTCAAGTAGATAATATAGATACTAACAATGTTGGGATGATTACAGTTTCAGTCATATGTATTATATAGGTCCTCACAATACTAGGATGTCTACTGTATCTATCATATAGGTTATACAGGTCCTCACAATACTGGAATGTCTACTGCCTCTGTCATATAGGTTATATAGGTCCTCACAATGCTTAGATGGCTACTGGCCTCTGTCATATAGGTTATATAGGTCCTCACAATGCTTAGATGGCTACTGTATCTATCATATAGGTTATATAGGTCCTCACAATGCTTAGATGGCTACTGTATCTATCATATAGGTTATATAGGTCCTCACAATGCTTAGATGGCTACAGTATCTATCATATAGGTTATACAGGTCCTCACAATGCTCTAAACATTTGTTCTATATTATACATTTTTGCTACGTTTTAAACGCATTTTCCTTTTTAGTATTATTTTTTATGTCTCTAATTTTTTTTAGAGCTAAAGACTAAGTGAAGAGCATCGAGTAAGGAACAGTTCTGTATACATTTAGTGATCCTTATATTTACTATGGATGTCAACCGTTAGATGGCTGAATTGAAGAAATAATAATAATACGTTAGTGAAGTTCCGTACATTTTTCGTAGATTAACGCGATGTAGCTCTTGGCCCTATTTGTATTAAAAACCTTGATTGGTGTACGAGCCTCAACCTCCGAAACAGGGAAGGAATCTAGCTAAATTAGCGCCATTTGGGATTTGACCGGCATTCTTACAGCGCACCCATGACCCCAAAGTGCACAGAGTTTATGTGGCAACGGGACCCAAACAGAAAATCCTCGGATTCGAAGTACGAGCATACTAACCTCCTAGCCACGCCCAGTCTCCCACGGAAAAAAGGACGTCTTTGCTCTGAATTTAGATGTTATTATATGTCTGTTAAACATCTGAACTTGGAGGTTAATATATTTCTATTAAACATGTTTTCACACATTCGCTATTGAAAGATGTGAGTAATCCTGACGGAGAACAAAAACTGGCATAAAAAACTTGATAAAGAAAGTAAGACGGTTTATAGCTACTGTAAATAACGTTTTATTGGGATGTTATCGCCTTTACGATTTTCATCAAATTACGTTTCCAAACAAATGAGTCAATCGTTAACATAGCAACTGTTTTAACTTGCGAACGAATTATCCCCATTATTGAGTTTAACAATAAAAAAAATCAAGTTCGAATATGAAACTTTTCCCTACACGTAAACAAAAATGTCACGTAAGTGGATATTTTTTTCTCAGGGTATTATTTGTCTGTTAAAAAAAGCTTTTTCTATGAAATTATTTTCTTTAACTTCTCCTCCCTCGTCTGTCTGAAAGACAAAAATTCTCCCAAACAGACGGCCTTGGTTCGTCTACATCATCACCCACAACTGTCAGGTGGTCCTCACTCCTGGTTGTTCAGGGTCAACAAGCTGCTGGACCTACTTTCTCCTCCTAATCTCTAGTGGGGGTCCTACTTATAGTGCTGACCTAGAATACATAGATGGAACCATGTAGAGTTTCGAAAATGCCATTAACAGGAGAAAATAACAGACTGATCTCAAGTTCAAAAGTCAATGAACCGAGAAGTAAGAAATAATGAAGCTTTTCAATTTTAACAGTTTAATTAAAACTTAGGCTGGGTTATAGTACCCACTTAACTAGCTGGAAGGTTATGTTTTAACAACTGGACTAAAACTTACGTTGGGTTATAGTACCCACTTAACTAGCTGGAAGGTTATGTTTTAACAGTTTAATTAAAACTTAGGCTGGGTTATAGTACCCACTTAACTAGCTGGAAGGTTATGTTTTAACAGTTAGATTAAAACTTAGATTGGGTTATAGTACCCACTTAACTAGCTGGAAGGTTATGTTTTAACAACTGGAGTAAAACTTGGGTTGGGTTATAGTACCCACTTAACAAGATGGGAGGTTATGTTTTAACAACTGGACTAAAATCTAGGTTGGGTTATAGTACCCACTTAACTAACTGGAAGTTTATGTTTTAACAATTGGAGTAAAACTTAGATTGGGTTATAGTACCCACTTAACTAGCTGGAAGATTATATTTCGCCAAAGAAAACTATAATATATTCGTTGTTTTATTCCATGCTCCTGTCTTCAAATGAATTTTCGAAATACTACTTTTATTAGTAATTGAAGAACAATAAACAATACGACATGTTAGGCGAGTTATCGAGACTCGTCGCTAGGTGGCCATTCTTCTACCACCCATCACGTATTCCTAAAGATGTAAATCAAAAAGGGGTTAAAAACCAAATTTTAAAATTGTAATGTGACTCAGATGATTATATCTTCGCCTGAAGAGGCCTTCCTAAGGACAGCACGTTTCAAGGACAGATTCAGGTTCAAAAAAGTAACAAAGGTTGATACACTTTGCAGAGTAACATCAACAGTATTCGTTTTGTTACTATGGGAGATCTTTAGAGACAATAGTGGCTGAAAACTACCAGAAAGTCCTTAGTAAACAAAACTGAATAATATATAGGTCAGGCAGACGAAAAGCTTGCTTTTTTATACCACGATCTTTTAAAAACAGGGTGAATCGTCAACATAGGAACAGACAGAAACACACACACATATATATATATATATGTGTGTTAGTAATGAGTATATTGACAAATTACTACCACTATAAAGTGATATATATGTCAGGTCACTGTCCTATGATCTAAGTCACACAAGGTCGATAGAGAGTGAAACGTACCACTGTATTTTGTTATCAACCGGTTAAATTACAGAACTCCTCCTATAAATAATTTTAAACGACAAACAAATAATTTTATATTTTCTGCTACAAGTCTGTCATCAGCCTGCCCTCTGTTGGCCTAATGTGGAATTAAAAAAGATCACCCAAATCTATTTTATAAGTTAGAGCGTAAACATTTTGTTTCTTATTTGTTTGTTTTTGTTTTGAAAGTTTAAAAATGTTGTTAATACCGATGGAGATTTTAATTATTTGATAAGAAAAAGTTTTAAGTTATCAGAAGTGCGAAGTATCCATCGATAAATATATCTTGAGGAGTAAGAAGGATATTATACATCACTGCTGATATGAAGACTACCTTCCTCGTTCATTTCGGACAAACCAGTTTGTATATGATTATCGATAAGGTGTGTTGACGAAAGCTAACGTGTTTGTGCAATCACTGAGGTCTTTCGCCCTCGTACCTACGAACTAATGGAACTAGGACGCACTTGCAATGTCCAATCAAAACGACCGAGACAAAAATTGTTTTACTCTGCCATCTGCAGTTAAGTACAACTTGAAATATCAGTCTCAATTTCTCCATAATATTTCGGAGTTTTCTGAAATTTGGTAAATAAAGAAAACTGAAGATATAATAAGCATATTTACTATAATGTAGCATAACTGCTACTAAACATTACCATAACTGGTACTAATCATTACCATAACTGGTACTATAATTTACCATAACTAGTACTAAACATTACCATAACTGGTACTAAACATTACCATAACTGGTACTAAATATTACCATAACTGGTACTATAATTTACCATAACTAGTACTAAACATTACCATAACTGATACAATAATTTAGCATAACCGGTACTAAACATTACCATAACTGGTACTATAATTTATCATAACTGGTACTAAACATTAACATAACTGGTACTATAATTTAGCACAACTGGTACTAAACATTACCATAACTGGTACAATAATTTACCATAACTGGCACTAAACATTACCATAACTGGTACTATAATTTACCATAACTGGTACTATAATTTACCATAACTGGTATTATAATGTACCATAACTGGTACTATAATTTACCATAACTGGTATTATAATGTACCATAACTGGTACTATAATTTACCATAACTGGTATTATAAAGTACCATAACTGGTACTATAATTTACCATAACTGGTACTATAATTTACCATAACTGGTACTATAATGTACCATAACTGGTACTAAACTACTTTGTTTTGTTTTTTTACGTACTAGAAGATCAAGTGTCTTCTTCAATCAGAATGTGAATAACAGTGTTAAGTTAGGCAAATATTTTGTTCTGTTTTTTAAAGCTTTTCAAGAGTTATTTTAGCCATCAGCTTTGTTGAATGTTACGAATGAACGATGTTCACATGACAATGAACTGTTTTGGAATTTTTTTTATTCTGTGCTATTTGAGATATTTTCGAACGCTTAGGAAAACCAAACACACACACAAAACGTATATATATATGTGTGTGTTGTATTTGTCTTACACAGTTTTTATACCTTTCGGCTATGAAACAACAAAGAATATTCCGGACTCACGAGTAGCAGATTGCGCCACCTACCAGCCAAGATAGGTCAAGAGACGGCTTTAAGGTCGGTTTAACACATTTTGCAAGTGTACTATCTCATCAAAGATGGTTAAAAAGAAAGAAGATTATGTACTAGTCGATATACTCAGTAAGTTGTTTTGAAAACTTGACTTTAGGAAATGGGTCAGTGTAAAAAATTGTGTATACGTTTCAGAAGACGCTATCATTATTCACGAATTCAAACTGAAGTTCAGTTACTGTGTTGTTACGTTTTTACCAACTGACATTACGCCTTCAAAACACTGAAGGTTTTGTCCTGCTTTATTTAGTTTGATATTTAAAGTAAATAATATATGCTTTATTGGAAGAGTAAATCTTTTATTCATTAGTCTACACTTGGAAACATGCTAGGATCGGTAAAGAACATTTAATAATGTCATGTGTGTTAATCACCCTTATACACACACACAAATGTATCATCACTTAACCCTAAATGAACAGAATTTTGTTATGAGATTCATATACAGAAACGAAATCTGTTAAATACAAATTAATATAATTTTGTTAATTAAGAGGCTTATGTAAATAAACAAAAAAAACAACATAGTCTGTTATGTAAATATTAAAAAGTCTATTATTTAATAAAGTTCAATGTTTCTTCTAAAAACAAAACCGAAAGAAACAAATTTTATTATTATAATGTTTTAGGAAATGTGTCGTTTGAATCAACAGCCATCAGGTAGTTTAAATACCTCATTTATTTAGTCCTAGCAGTTCTCCTGTAGTTTTAAGTTGTTTTCCTCTGTCATAAATATTGTCAACAAATACGAAAACATACACCTGATTTCACGACTTGCTTGCTGCGAATTATCGGGAAGGTTTGTTTGTTTTTTGAATTTCGCGCAAAACTACACGAGGGCTATCTGCGCTAGCCGTCCCTAATTTAGCAGAGTAAAACTAGAGGAAAGGCAGCTAGTCCCCACCACCAACCGCCAACTCTTGGGCTACTCTTTTACCAACGAATAGTGGGATTGACCGTCACATTATAACGCTCCCACGGCTGACAGGGCGAGCATGTTTGGTGTGACGGGGATTCGAACCCGCGACCCGCAGATTGCGAGTTAAGCACCCTAACTACCTGGCCATGCCGGGCCTACTACATTTGTTAGTTATTTATTTAAAATAAATCCATTTTCTCACCTTATTTGTTTTAAGTTTGTTCGGTGTTGTTGTTGCCCAACGAGTAAGCCACTTCATATTTTCAGAACAGCTTCTCAGAATCTTTTCTCAGCGTTACCCCCACTTTTGTGATTTGGCTTCACTCGTATCGTGACTTAGTCACTTTCAAACAGTCAATTAGACCCCAAAAAATACCTAAACATAGGAATTTATATTGTCTTACATATACTGATCCTGTTACACTAATATCCATAAGTATGATATTACATTTTCATATTTCAATAAAATGTTTTTTTTTGTTTGTTGTCTTTTTATTTTTTCCCCTTAATAAGTTAATCGTTAGAAATAATGACACTCGTTTTATCGCGAAGAAATCTTGCGATGTTTCATGGATTTTTTTTTCTCTCTCTCTCTCTTAGCGCTACGCTTCTAAGACAGAGAGTAACGGCCTTGACCTCTTGGAGGAACCACGCATTACCACACCGGATTATTATTTAGGTCAAAATTAGTGAAAAATATAAGTAACTTCTTACATCATAGTTCTGCTGAAGGCAGATTTTTTATGCATCAGATAAAAATATAATGGCAGTAAAGAACGAAACAAGTAAATTCTAACAAGTAAGCGTAGAACGTTTAGCACTCACCAGCGGTGAATCACCACCGCCAGTCAGCAAAGACCCCCCCCCCTGCATAAGTTACGAGATGGGGGGAGGGGTCAAGGGCACGTGAAAGTTATGGTCGAGCTACTACTACCAAACCATTCATTGCTAGGTGGTTTAACAGCCAAACAAATTAGGGCTCTGAAATTATTATTATTTGCGTCTGTATGTGTGAACAAGCTGTTCGTGATATTAAACTATTACCTAGCACGGGGTAACAATAGCTGGAGTTAGTATACTCATTAATTTTAAGACAAAAGGTATAGATTTTACTACAAATCTCAATCTTTTAAACCTGGGTTATTCAGCTGTCAGCCCGTCAACCATCGGGTAAAAATAAAACGTACATGCATAAAAAATCAGACTAAATATAGTTTTATAGAGCCTCTGGTACTTACGTATTTGTTATCGATTACTGTATTAATCTAAGGTTAAGGTGCTTAATATTTGTTACCTATTACTGTATTAATCTAAGGCTTAGGTGCTTAACATTTGTTACATATTACTGTATTGATCTAAGGCTTAGGTGCTTAATATATGTTACCTATTACTGTATAGTTCTGGTGTTTAGATACTGAATACTTGTTACCTATTACTGTATTTTTCTGGTGTTTAGATACTGAATACTTGTTACCTATTACTGTATCTTTCTAGTGTTTAGATACTGAATACTTGTTACCTATTATTGTATCTTTCTGGTGTTAAGATATTGAATACTTGTTACCTATTATTGTATTTTCTGGTGTTTAGATACTGAATACTTGTTAGCTATTACTGTATTTTTCTAGTGTTTAGATACTGAATACTTGTTACCTATTACTGTATCGTTTTGGTGTTTTACTCTGAACAAAGCCATGATACGTGTTTGAATCGATAACCGGTGTCCTGACCACTCAAAAGACTATGTGATACACCACTCTGGCACAAAGTTAGATATACCGTTGTGCCCCAGGGGGACAGACTATGTGATACACCACTCTGGCACAAAGTTAGATATACCGTTGTGCCCCAGGGGGACAGACTATGTGATACACCAGGGGGACAACGGTATATCTAACTTTGTGCTAGAGTGGTGCATCACATAGTCTGTCCCCTTGGGGGATAACGATATATCTAACTTTGTGCTAGAGTGGTGCATCACATAGTCTGTCCCCCTACGGGACAACGGTATATCTAACTTTGTGCCAGAGTGGTGTATCACATAGTCTGTCCCTCTGGGGGACAACGGTATATCTAACTTTGTGCCAGAGAGGGGGACAGACTATGTGATGCACCACTCTAGCACAAAGTTAGACTGTTTTAAGTCATCCCTTCAATTCCAACGCTTTTCACAGAATTTTCAAAAAGCGCTCTGTATTTATCAAAATGTAAAATGTGAAAAGTACCTTTCACCATTTTCTAACAGAAATTGAGTTAACCCAAAGGAAAATGTTAAAAATCAGTATTACCGCTGGTCAAAATATCTACTAGGGTTTAGAATTCATAGTTCGATCTCCGAGGCGGACAACTCGTTGTGAAGCTTTGAGCTAACACAAAAGCAACTAAATTTTTTGTTTATCCTTTTGTCTGAACAGACATATAATATATCAGTTAATCAAGGGCTGGAACAAGTCCAAATAAGTACAATTTTTTTTCTTTCTTTGTAAAAACACTTTAATTTCAAGGTTTTTGTTACTTTCTGTTAGCCTTGCGAAATTTCCTTGTGATTTAAAAGTTTTTGGAATCTCGTCGATGTTGTTTTTAACTTTCTTATGTAAAGTGATTATTTCAGATTTTAAATTACTACAAGATAAACATATGTATATACTAGCTGGAGTACCCGTTCTTTGGACGGAAGTTATGTAAATTCATGATTAATAAAAGGTTATCTTAAGACATGAAAAGTTGCTTCCCTTATATGTAATTGTAAAAAACGCAAAACTGAAAATGTGTATGTATCTTCCCATGGACCCAATAAACCAATTTTGGTGAAGATCCATCTACACCCTGCGAAGTAGTTACACGGACATGCAACAGACAGTACTATTATATTTATATAGAAGTAGTTACCTGGACATACAACAGACGGTACTATTATATTTATATAGAAGTACTTACCTGGACGTACAACAGACAGTACTATTATATTTAGATAGAAGTAGTTACATGGACATACAACAGACGGTATTATTATATT
>NW_013670112.1:45368-47026 GCF_000517525.1 Limulus polyphemus | reverse complement strand
AAGTAGTTACATGGACATACAACAGACAGTACTATTATATTTATATAGAAGTAGTTACATGGACATACAACACATAGTACTATTATATTATATAGAAGTAATTACATGGACATACAACAGACAGTACAATTATATTTATATACATATAAAGAATCTCATTTTGAACAAAAACTATCGTGGCGACACCTAGTAAGTAACTAATGACTAAGAAAGATCAAGAATAAAATACTTTTTGAAGGAATAGATAAAAGCTGCTTACATTAATATATAATATCGTATTTTTTAAAGTGAAGTGTCATGTAAGTAATTAATGACTAAAACAGCTTACATTAATGATAACTTTCTGAATTTATAGAATGTTGTTTACAATAATATATTACTAAAGTGAATAGATTTGATTACGAGGAACACGCTTTCAGAAAATAAAGTTTGGAGACAGCTTGAATGGGTGAAGAAACTTTATTACACATGATGATGCCAAAAGTTTGTCGAAACGTTGTACGTTTACTTACTTGTAATAAAGATTTTTCAATGCCCATTCAAGCCGTCTTCGAACTTTAAGGTGAAAGATGTTAGCGCCATCTCGTGAGTGATTAATGACTAATACATCCCATTCGTTATAGGTACAGTGTTCCACTTCAACTTTCATGTGAAGCTAGATGTCTCGCTAGCTTGGGAGTATCAGCTTAATAGAAGGGTATAATTAGCTAGTTTAGGAGAGGGGATACAATTAGCTAATTTAGGCGAGAGGATATAATTAGCTAGTTTAGGAGAGGGGATGTAATTAGCTAGTTTAGGAGAGGGGATGTAATTAGCTAGTTTAGGAGAGGGGATATAATTAGCTAGTTTAGGAGAGGGGATACAATTAGCTAGTTTAGAAAAGGGGATACAATTAGCTAGTTTAGAAGAGGGGATGTAATTAGCTAGTTTAGGAGAGGGGATACAATTAGCTAGTTCAGAAGAAGGGATGTAATTAGCTAGTTTAGGAGAGGGGATACAATTAGCTAGTTTAGGAGAGGGGATATAATTAAGTAGTTTAGTAGAAGGGATACAATTAAATAGTTTAGTAGAGAGGATACAATTAGCTAGTTTAGGAGAGGGGATATAATTAAGTAGTTTAGTAGAGGGGATATAATTTGCTAGTTTAGGAGAGGGAATACAATTAGCTAGTTTAGACGAGAGGATATAATTAGCTAGTTTAGGAGAGGGGATATAATTAAGTAGTTTAGTAGAGGGGATATAATTTGCTAGTTTAGGAGAGGGAATACAATTAGCTAGTTTAGGAGAGTGGATGCAATTACTAGGTTTATATTCTTAGATTTGATCTATGTAGGCAACTTTCTTTGATCAGCCTGTTTTTTGTTGTTGTTGTTAATCGCAAAGCTACACAATGGGCTACCTTGTACTGTGCCCATCACGGGCATCGAAACGAGGTCTTTAGTGCTATAAGCTTCAGGCTTACTACTGAGTCACTGGGGGGGGCGTTTTGATCAGAAGATAATATTGAGTATTCGATGTGTATATTTATTTTGTATTTTCAAAACTTATCACGATGACCACGCAAATCCAGTATTGCATCTTCTTTTTTTTCCGCTGTTCTCATAAATAAAATACAACTGTTACTGATATTTGAGTGCATCGTAGTTATTTGTATATCT
>NW_013670112.1:41752-44627 GCF_000517525.1 Limulus polyphemus | reverse complement strand
TGTTCTATGATTAATCTAAGTATTACTACCTTTCAACAAACTGTGTATCTAGTATTTGTTCTATGATTAATCTAAGTATTACTACCTTTCAACAAACTGTGTGCTAGTATTTGTTCTATGATTAATCTAAGTATTACTACCTTTCAACCGACTGTGTGTCAAGTCTTTGTTCTATGATTAATCTAAGTATTGCTACCTTTCAACCGACTGTGTGTTCAGTTTTTGTTCTATGATTGATCTAAGTATTACTACCTTTCAACCGACTGTGTGTCAAGTCTTTGTTCTATGATTAATCTAAGTATTGCTACCTTTCAACCGACTGTGTGTCAAGTCTTTGTTCTATGATTAATTTAAGCATTGCTACATTTCAACCGACTGTGTGTCTAGTATTTGTTCTATGATTAATCTAAGTATTACTACCTTTCAACCGACTGTGTGTCAAGTCTTTGTTTTATGATTAATCTAAGTATTGCTACATTTCAACCGACTGTGTGTCTAGTATTTGTTCTATGATTAATCTAAGTATTGCTACCTTTCAACCGACTGTGTGTCAAGTCTTTGTTCTATGATTAATCTAAGTATTACTACCTTTCAACCGACTGTGTGTCTAGTATTTGTTCTATGATTAATCTAAGTATTACTACATTTCAACCGACTGTGTGTCAAGTCTTTGTTCTATGATTAATCTAAGTATTACTACCTTTCAACCGACTGTGTGTCAAGTCTTTGTTCTATGATTAATCTAAGTATTACTACCTTTCAACCGACTGTGTGTCAAGTCTTTGTTCTATGATTAATCTAAGTATTGCTACCTTTCAGCCGACTGTGTGTCAAGTCTTTGTTCTATGATTAATCTAAGTATTACTAATTTTGATAAAACAGTCAATCCCTACGATGTTTTTTTCTACATCTGTTACTGCTATTTGAGTGCATCGTGGTTATTTGTATATCAATTTGATAAAACAAAACAGTCAACAGTCAATCTTGTCCTACCGATGTTTTTTTTTTCTACATCATTAGTCGGGTGAAAAAACAAGTATGGTTATAAAAGTGACTATTAATAAATATGAGAATATTAAGAGGACAGACTAATAAACCAGATAATTTCACTCTGTTTTGCTGATCTGAATAAATTAAATAGGGTTGAAATATTTTCCTCTCATTGAATTACTCCCTCAATGGTCCAGCAAATGGTTCGGCGTTTGATACCTTCGATCTGCAAGCGAAATAACAAGAGGTCTATTGTTATTAATTGTACTAGTGTTAAAATATTAGTATTAGGCCTAATGTATTTACTAACACTGCTTCAATATTTAGTCCATCAGGTATTTTTAAGAGTTAGAAGAGTTTATAATATTAGTATTCCGCCACATTATATTCGCCATTTCTGTTGTCGACGACAAGTTTCGTTTAGTCTACAGCTCATCAGATCAGCCGGTACACAATGTTACGTATCTGCTTGTTTGTTAATTTCCCGTATAAATTCTTTCAGGGAAACTTCAGCGATACAAGTCCTTTCTTGATTAAACCAGTTTATTCTTTCTCGATACGATTTTTTGTAATACACGGAATTTCCACAATCAGTTTAAATTTAACAACGTTTATAACATACGCTATAAATCGCAGTGATTCACGCACTTTACTTACGGTGCCTACTGTTCGTTTGACTCAATTATCTATCTCTTCAATCTATCTGCATATATATTTAATCTATCTACCCGATCTCGCTGGTTTTTCTCGCCAGGCTTATATACTAAAAAAAGAGGGCAGCTCGAACAAACTAGAGTTGCCAGGAAAATTCATGATCCTTCTAGAAACTCCAGCGCGCATGCTCCCAGCGTCGCATGACTTCGGCTGTCGTAATAACAACAAACCTGGTAGTATTTGGAACACTTTATATAAGCCGTTTGTTATAGCAGCAATTATTATTACGTAAGGATCTGTCTAGTTTTCCATCCATATTATCTTCCTCTCGTAGCTATGAAATTTTATTATAAACTCAGTTTATTGTGGTAACCTGGAAATATTTAGAGCACGCAGTTTCCTGACCTTCGTAAGAAAGGAAGAACAAGGATTTTTTCATTGTTTAGGAGAAAGAGTCAATTTTGAAATGTACATTCATCAAATACACTTTACCGATAAAAATAAAGATGGTTCTGATTAATAAATATAACGATAAATAAACTGATTGGAAAAAATACTAGACACACAGTCGGTTGAAAGGTAGTAATACTTAGATTAATCATAGAACAAAGACTTGACACACAGTCGGTTGAAAGGTAGTGTTGTGTCATCGAGGTCACGTGACTGGTGTGGCGCCACCTATTTTCTAGAACTATCCTGTACCTTGGCGAATGCTCTAGTATTTACTAGATATAGGGTAGCCTGGTATATAAAAGAGGGTGACAACGTGACGGGGTAATGTAATGTGTGTGTGTAGATAGTGAGTAATTGAACTGCAGTCAGAAGTATTATTGACGTTCGTTGATATAGCGTTTGTTTTAGCGCGATTGTTGAAAATAAGTGTATCGTAAAGTTGTATTCGGAAAGAATAAACCAGTTTTGTTAAGTAAGGACCTGTGTCGCTAAAGTTTCGTCGGAACGAAGTTACGGAAAGTTAATTAACAAACGGAGACGTAACAGGATATACAAATAACCACGATGCACTCAAATATCAGTAACTGATATACAAATAACCACGATGCACTCAAATAGCAGTAACAGATATACAAATAACCACGATGCACTCAAATAGCAGTAACAGATATACAAATAACCACGATGCACTCAAATAGCAGTAACAGATATACAAATAACCAGGAAGCACTCAAATATCAGTAACAGATATACAAGTAACCAGGAAGCACTCAAATAT
>NW_013670112.1:34828-41115 GCF_000517525.1 Limulus polyphemus | reverse complement strand
TGAAAGGTAGCAATACTTAGATTAAACATAGAACAAAGACTAGACACACAGTCGGTTGAAAGGTAGCAATACTTAGATTAAACATAGAACAAAGACTTGACACACAGTTGGTTGAAAGCTAGCAATACTTAGATTAAACATAGAACAAATACTAGACACACAGTCGGTTGAAAGGTAGCAATACTTAGATTAAACATAGAACAAAGACTTGACACACAGTTGGTTGAAAGCTAGCAATACTTAGATTAAACATAGAACAAATACTAGACACACAGTCGGTTGAAAGATAGTAATACTTAGATTAATCATAGAACAAAGACTGAATATTGCTACCTTTCAACCGACTGTTTGTTTAGATTAAACATAGAACAAATACTAGACACACAGTCGGTTGAAAGGTAGCAATACTTAGATTAAACATAGAACAAAGACTTGACACACAGTTGGTTGAAAGCTAGCAATACTTAGATTAAACATAGAACAAATACTAGACACACAGTCGGTTGAAAGGTAGTACTACCTAGATTAAACAAAGAACAAAGACACGTGCTAACTCTTGAAATAACCTAAACTATTTTTTATTCTTTTTTTATTCTATTCACATTTTCTCTATAGCTTATCCAATAAGATGATATTTTGGTAGTTTTCCCCACCCAATGTGATCATGTGATAGTCGTAAATTAGTCTCACTCATAGGCTTATGCTTTTTGCAGTACATTTATCTAATAAGATAGTAATCCTAGATGGAAAGTTAGAAAAGTTGAAAACCTTGTTCACTGTAAAAGTACAGAGTTATTTGTCTCTAGAAACAATTAGTCAAGATTTACACCTCAAGGCACAGAAAGTCCTAAATGTGTTTAAGCAACCAGCGCACGAAATCAACTTCCACACCTCCAAGTAAAGAAAGTTCTATTGGATAACACTCTCTGTCACATCCTAATTGTTCATCATGGTTGACTTAGCGGTAAACTTGAGGGCTTATAACGCTAACATTTATAACAATAACACTTAACTAACTTAATCTGTTCACTTCATAACAATTGTTCATGAATTCTGATCATATAAATAGCTTCTATGTATGTCGTATCCCAGCCGGCCTGATGAGCCCTGGGATTGAGCGAAAGACCCCGTCGGTAGTGGATATAGCAGATACAGTGTGGTTGGCATATTATTATACATTCACCTTTATTTGCACCCTTAAGCTTTTAGAATTCGTTGATCGATCCCTGCGATGGATGCATAGCAGATAGCTCATTTTGCAGTTTTGTGAAACAGACAAATAACATCTGGCTAGTGATTGTATTAGAAGTTTTATGTTGTTATTATGAAGGATGGGTAACTATAAAGGCCGTCTTTGGCACTACCGTGTATTTAATTCACTAGAACACACACATGATAACCAGGCATGTACCAACTACAAAAACACTTTTGTTTACCTTATCTTATCGGGTGTTATTAAGGGAGAAACACATACTAGAAATCACTCCTGTAACTGGATGTAATATGAAAACGTACAATGTCCATGTTATGCTGTCACTGGAACCCTAGTGGTCACTGTTATAGGGTCATTGATGTGATCTTGAATGTGTCCAGAAATCCTGTGACCATCGGTAGATTGATTTTCCAGATTGGGGTACGTTTGCTGGTCAGTACTGACAAAGAACGTGGACATTAGATATAATGGTATTAGGATTGTCAAAGTATTCACTGATATTAGATGTCACAGTTTCAGAGTTCTTCAGCTTTCGTGACGACATGTTTGTTGTCCTTACGCAATGAGCACGTGTACGTATCACATTCGTTTTCATACTTGATGTGTCTTTTGTCCCATTACATCTACTGTCCAGATATTATGGGTTTAAAGACGAGTACGTTTGTATATAAATGACTAATTTTTGGCGGAGTTCGATACAATGCCCTTAATATGCACCCTACGTCAATAAACATTACACAAATCTTCATTTTGACTTACTGGGAGATAGGGCGGTATCGAGGCTACCGAAAGCACCAAATACTGTTTAATTTCTCAGTACAATGTACTTTATCGTTCAAAGGATTTTAGGGCAAAAAACGGCCCTTATGGGAACCCAACTTTATTATCTTTTTCGAGAAAACTCCTTCAACGTTTGATCACACTTCGTCGAGGAGTGATAAATTGTTGTGGTTTTTATTCTACAGAAACGAAGAACGTGGATAAGTAAACTGACGAGAAGATGAAAACAAGAAAACTGACGATGTATCGACATGTTTACTCATTATCAGCAGGTACGAGTGAGAATATAACAGTTTAAATGAACCAATCATAAAGCAGCTGACTTACCATTGGTGAATAACTGAACCAATCATAAAGCAGCTGACATACCATTGGTGAATACAAATTGTTGGTAATGTTTATATGGGTTTTTATTTCTTTATGACAGAACTTCCTTGATTTTTCTTTCTCGAAAAGCGTATGAGATGAATAAGAGGGATGTTTCTGATTAAAGTCCAAGGTTGTGTTCGTTTATTCAGATATTGAGTTTTCTGCCTGTTTTACATATGTAGTTTGGTGTACAAGTAATCCCAGTACTTGTATCCATAAACAATATTATTGATACGGTTGTCTGAGGAATAAAATTACATTTGACCTTTACGTTAATATTGTGTGTTTCATATAGACGAAACTATGATATTTTAGAGCATGAGAAAGCCCGGGAATGTAGAGTAAAGAGCAGGTACTGGTGTCTTTCCTTAAACTGAAATTATCTGATTGATCATATTAGTAATTCTGTTTGGGATGGTAGTTTTAGGAATTTTGTTGATGTGAAGAGAATAGGATAGAAAATGTTATGGAAGGTACTAGTGATAGTAACGTTAAAAATTAAATCTTAATAAATGAGAAAAATATTATGTGTTTCTTGTTCTATTATGTCATTTGTTAAGTGTTTCTAGAAGGTACTAGGCTTACTGAGGATCGAAAAAAAACCTGTAAATATGTCATCTATGCATCATAGCCAACATATAGAGGGAAAGAGAGTGGTACTAATAAAAATATGTTTAATATAAATCTTAAATAAAGTTTAAATCACATGGGTTACCCATAACTATACCACCGAGGTGATCATAGTTTGGGTTGTTGAACTGAAAGTTCCTATTTTTTTGCAGCAAATTTCAATAATTCAGCAATAATAAGACCATTTTGAATTTTGAGAAGGACAATATCACAAGCTTATTGGACAGGAGCGAAATGACGTCATAACCGGGCACATGGAGATGTTGAGTATTCTGGATGAATTATGTTGAAGTTTTATATAAGATGGGGCAGAATTTAGATGCAGTGAGAACCCCCCCCCCCCCCCAAGTCAGAAACTTGCCACATCAGGCTGAGACAATAGGACGAAGTAAGCGGTTTTCTTACCCCTGGACGGTAGTTATGTAAATTCATCATTAATGAAAGGTTATCTTAGAACATGAAAAGTTGCTCCCCTTATATGTAATTGTAAGAAACGCAAAAAACGCCCATAAAAACCGCAAAACGCAAAATGCAAAACTAAAAATTTGTATGTACCCCCGCATGGACCTAATGAACCTCCATACCAATTTTGGTGAAGATCCATTCACACCCTGCGAGGTAGTTACATGGACAGACAACAGACAGTACTATTATATTTATGGTTGTAGGACAACTGCCCCCGTAGAAAAATTGCCCCCGCAGCCATATCATCTTTATATAACTTTGCATAGTTTAACATTTTTATTTTATTACAATAAAAAAATTTAACACGAAACATGTGTTAATTTCTCCTACTTAAACAGTTGTAGATAATTCATTCTTCTGTGAAACACGAACAAATATTTTCCCCATTTTTGTCAGTTACATTGATACAATAAGATATGCTGCGGAGGGCAATTTTTCTACGGGAGCAGTTGTCAAGTTACCTATATTTAAATAGATACCACAGGAGTTTTTGGCAGCTTAGAAACTCATACAATTCAAGGTTGTTGCCTTTATTTAAAAAAAACTTTTTAACTGATTTTCTCTGGAACTGTTATGATTTTTAGATATCGACTTATAATTGAGAATATATGTTGTTGTTTTTCTAGTTGTTATTTTCCGGTGATTATTAGAGAGTTATCTTTTTCGGCTTTTAAGACAATAATAGAAGTTTGGAATATTAATTCGTCAAGATATTTATTTTAAGCGATTGAGGTCAGCTTGAACATGATTACGTTTTGATAGAAGAAATAAGACATGACTGAAGAGATATTACTAAGAGACATGACTGAAGAGATATTACTAAGTGACATGACTGAAGAGATATTACTAAGAGATATGTCTGAAGAGATATTACTAAGAGACATGACTGAACAAATATTACTAAGAGATATGACTGAAGAGATATTGCTAAGAGACATGACTGAATAGATATTGCTAAGAGACATGACTGAATAGATATTGCTAAGAGACATGACTGAAAAGATATTACTAAGAGACATGACTGAACAGATATTGCTAAGAGACATGTCTGAAGAGATACTACTAAGAGACATGACTGAACAGATATTACTTAGAGACATGACTGAAGATATATTACTAAGAGACATGACTGAACAGATATTACTAAGAGACATGTCTGAAGAGATATTACTAAGAGACATGTCTGAAGAGATATTGCTAAGAGACATGACTGAAGAGATATTGCTAAGAGACATGACTGAAGAGATATTACTAAGAGACATGACTGAAGATATATTACTAAGAGACATGACTGAAGAGATATTACTAAGAGACATGACTGAAGAGATATTACTAAGAGACGTGACTGAAGAGATATTGCTAAGAGACATGACTGAATAGATATTGCTAAGAGACATGACTGAACAGATAGTGCTAAGAGACATGACTGAAGAGATATTGCTAAGAGACATGACTGAAGAGATATTACTAAGAGACATGACTGAACAGATATTGCTAAGAGACATGACTGAATAGATATTGCTAAAAGACATGTCTGAAGAGATATTACTAAGAGACATGATTGAACAGATATTACTAAGAGACATGACTGAACAGATATTGCTAAGAGACATGACTGAAGAGATATTGCTAAGAAACATGACTGAAGAGATATTACTATTTCAACGGACGTAGTAGTGTCCGTGTATCGAGTAAAGGTGGCCAGTTTTTAATTTGTTATATTTGAGTTCATTACGTTTTTGATTATGCCAACGTAATAGAATTAAGTTTTTATTTTGGTAGGGGAAGGGGCAGATTTACAAGCATTTTTCAGATTATAGTGAAATATCAGGATATAAGAACATACAAAGTATAAGTTTGATAAATCAAGTTATTAAACATGTTTATAATGTTTAATACAATAAGAAATAAGAACTTAATACAAATACGTTTTTATTATATCTAAGATAAAGTACTAGTATGTTTCATTTACACTGAGTGGTCACAAGTAAATAGACACCTCATTTTTCCTCATTTAACTGATTGATACTAACTAATTTTCGTTCACAGAGCACTATATAAATGAAAATGGTCCGCACACTAATTATCTTGTGCTACAACATGCCTAGAACTCAAGGTTCTCTCGAATTTTCAGATTTTGTTAGAGGAAGGATAGTTGGTCAAGCAGATGGTGGAATAAGTCAGCGGCAAATTTCGCAGAATTTGGGAATCCCGCTTTCGATAGTCAACAGAATCATCGTGCAGTTCAGGAAACAACTGAGCAGCGTCCGGGTCGTCCTGGTCCATCGGAGAGGACAAAAAGGGCTGTCAAGAGGAGCATCAAAATGGATCCCAGATTAACGACTGCAGAAGTGGCCAAAGTTGGTGGGATGAGCCCGAAATCTGTTCAACGGATTCTCCACAGATTAGGTTATCGTTGCAGAGCAGCTAGATGGAAGCCCTTATTAAGACCTGCCAACATAGTCAGACGAAAGAAGTGGGCAAGTGATATGATGACCAAGCCTCTGGACTTTTGGAAGACCGTATTGTTCTCAGACGAATCAAGATTTACTCAATTTTTGGACAGTGGAAGGATATGGGTCTGGAGAATGCCTCATCAAGAGTTTTGGCTCAACAAATTGCAGCCAACTGTGAAGGATGGTGGTTTCAGCGTGATGGTTTGAGGAGCTGTTTGGGTTGGTGAGAGATCGAGCTTAGTGGAGTGCGTTGGCAACATAAATTTTGCGAAACACGTCGAAATATTGGAGGAAGGACTCTGCCACTTTATTCCTCGGGTTTCGTGGACAAGAACACAACGTTGTTCCAGGAAGATGGAGCACCGTGTCACACT
>NW_013670112.1:28183-33855 GCF_000517525.1 Limulus polyphemus | reverse complement strand
CGTTGTTCCAGGAAGATGGAGCACCGTGTCACACTGCTAGAAACACCCAAAAGTAGGCAGGAAGAAAATGGTATCCAGAAATTGCCCTGGCCGAGCCAATCTCCTGACATGAACCCCATCGAAAACCTCTGGGCTATACTCGACCGGCAAGTCAAGAAACAACAACAAACAAACAAACAAAAAAACTTAGAAGAGCGATCTACTCCAAGTTTTGAAGCAAGAGTGGGCGAAAATCCCACTATCTAAAATTGACGAGATGATTCTCACGATGCCCCAAAGGATCAACGAACTCCACGAAGTGAAAGGAAGGTCTACTAGATATTAATTACATTATAAATATATCAATTCATGTGAATATGACTGAAAAATTTCATTTTTTTCTGAAAAGGTGGTATCTATTTACTTGTTACCACGCTGTGTATACTACTGGAGGGCTATTTGCGTTATCTTGACCTAATTAAGAAGTATTAGACTAGAGGAAATGAAGCTGGTCAGCATCAAGTACCAACGTTTAGGCTACTCTTTACAAACTAGTAGTGGTATTGACTGTCACACTACAACGCTTCCACGGCTGTTTTGATAATAAGAAAACGTGAAAAAACCTGTATATTTCTATAGTAATATCATATTGTTTACATTTAAATCATATGTAATCGTATATAATTTGTTTATGACCAGTTAATTATGTGCATTCCAGAGACAAAGGGGTAGGAAGGAAGGAAGGAAGAAATGTTACTAGATTCAATAAAATAGTGAATGGCTCGCCATCTAGTGACATTTTAAAATATAAATTCTAACGTAAACTGCTCTAAGTTAATATCAAAACGACCTCTAGCACTAAAATATAGCAAACGATGTAAAAATTGTTTGCGACGGTGTGAATCATCAGCGTATTCTAAATTTGTTTTTAATTCTAGTGTTTAAAGGGCAGCGCACGTGGCAACAAGCCTTGTAACAGTTTCAATTTTCTTTGTCTTGTTATTCGAGTTCCGAATATATCGTAACTATGGTTCCCAATAATGTGTTGACACACAACTGTGTCATAAGCACGAAGTCCTAATTGTTTCACTAAAGAATAGTTAATTAATAATTAATTTTCTATGTATATAATATTAACGTAAGAAGACCAAATTATTTTCTATTTTAATATATTTCACTTCGTTTTTGTTTTAATAATTTGAAGTTGTATTTTGAACAATCTGCTCGTTTATTTACTAAAACACCTTCCAAATTATTTAATTATCTCTCAACTTAGGTTTACCTAATTTACTCACTCTCTTTTATTGCGAATTTCAGGTATTTTATGTTATAAACTAGGGTGCCATCTGGTGAAAGAAATTAAATTTAAGCTTTCCTTAGGCTTAGAAATATAAAAACTAAATCTGGTAAAAATTAACATAATATTAGTAATCTTTATATAGTTACTGGCTGATTGCTTCTAATGTTCAATTTACGTGCTAACCCTTAGCCCCCCAGTGGCACAGCGGTATGTCTGCGGACTTACAACGCTAGAAACCAGGTTTCGATACCCGTGGTGGGAAGAGCACAGATAGCCCTTGTGTAGCTTGGTGCATAATTAAAAACAAACAAACTCTAACCCTGTATTTTTATTGACCTGTATCACTGTTCATAGTAAACGTTAATTATTTACAAATTGGTAAGTCTGATGGCTTATAACGCTAAAATTCGGGTTTCGATACTCGTGGAGAACACAGCATAGATTTTGTTTGTTTGTTTTTGAATTTCGCGCAAAGCTACACGAGGGCTATCTGCGCTAGCCGTCCCTAATTTAGCAGTGTAAGACTAGAGGACCTTCCAGCTAGTCATCACCGCCAACTCTTGGGCTACTCTTTTACCAACGAATAGTGGGATTGACCGTCACATTATAACGCCCCCACGGCTGACAGGGCGAGCATGTTTGGTGTGACGGGGATTCGGGCCACACACAGCATAGATAGTCCATTATGTAGCTTTGTACTTACAAACAAATAGAAGCTGAGTAAGAGTACCATCAATTTCATTTCATATCGTTTTTACACACGTGCTTTCGTGACTATTTATAACTTGTAGTTAATACATCATTTGATAAATAATATCCAATAAAACCAACTCACGTATTTTCATTTTTTTATTAGTAACTTCTAGAAACTTCAAGCTTTTTAGGAGTGTTTGGTTGTAAATTATTTTTTAATTAGATGTCATGGCTGTTAAGATGAAGGGGAGTCTTTCTTTCCCAACCCCCCTCAGCGTTATTCACCATCCCAATTATCTGTCAGTTTTGTTTCTTTGTTTGTTGTATTTTTAAGCACAAAGCTTCACAATGGGCTATCTCTGCTCTACCTACCACGGGTATCGAAACCCGGTTCCTACCAGTGTAAATCCGCAGACATACGGCTGTGCCACTGGAGTGCTTATCTGTCATACTAATGAAATAAGAAGCACTTCAATTTGAACAATAATATGAAAATTTGAGCGAGAGACTTTAGGGTAAATAAGAACAACTGATGTCTTATTATACACTTTTATTAAAAACCTGTAGTGGGCTGGTTAAGAACAGTGTGTTTAAAATTGATATGAATTTGATTTCTATGTTTCTGTTTTATTGACCCTTGAAGGGATCTCGTAAAGAATTATATCGTTTTAACTAATGCTAACTGTGTTAAGCCAGCATGATGAGTTCTGGTAACGAGCGAAATCCTTCGCCAAATGTGACCTACAACAGAGAATGTACAGATAAAATGCTTTATGCACATTTTAATGGAAGTCCGTACTGGGCTAGTTAAGAACAGTGTGCTTAAACAATCATTATTAGCTTTACATTCAACATCTTACACTTGTAAGTTAGGAAACATATAGCCCGTTTGTTAGCTTCTATACACATTATTTTACCGTTAGATATTTGTTTTTAGTTGCTTTGTCTTTAATTTTTGAGCCATGACAAAGCTGTATTTTAGATTTTATTTAACGAGCAAAAAACAAAATGAAGAGAAAAGCATTCATCCATTGTACAAAAAAATATACCCCCCCCCCCAGTTTCTCAGCTGGAAGGCCTATAACGTTAAAAACCTGTTTTCGATACTCGTGGTGGGCACAGCCCAGATAGCCCATTATGTGCTTAACAACAACAAAAAAAAATACATAAAAAATTAAGTTTGAATTTATTTCTATCTTAGTTTTCAAGAACAACGTAATAGCCTATGTTCAGGACAAAGCTAGAAACTATAGACGCCGTAATAGCCTATGTTCAGGACAAAGCTAGAAACTATAGACGCCGTAATAGCCTATGTTCAGGACAAAGCTAGAAACTATAGACGCCGTAATAGCCTATGTTCAGGACAAAGCTAGAAACTATAGACGCCGTAATAGCCTATGTTCAGGACAAAGCTAAAAACTATAGACGCGTAATAGCCTATGTTCAGGACAAAGCTAGAAACTATAGACGCCGATAAACAGTTTTGACAGTAAACAAGTAAAGAAAAAAACTTTTCAGAAAAGGAAGCAAATGTCGGGATAGCTAATAGCAATCCTAGAAAAACAATGCAAACGAAATAGTATGGATGGTACTTACGTCATTCCTACATAATAGCACAGGCACACAGTGTAGTAGAATGTTAACAGAAGTTAAATTAAACTCACTCGTGATTGAGTAGTTATATATATATGTTAATTCTTGCCTGTGCTATATACATTAACAGGAAATTATATTTTAATTTCATAGAATAAACGTCTTAGCTGGTTGGGGAGCAGACTAGGAACAAGGAAAAATGTCTTAGCCCATTTTTTTGGTTGTACAAGTGTGTATTGAGTGAAAACATTTGACCTTTCGTTTGGTAATAACACGTGCGATGTTTTTCGAACTAAAATCGAATTTAATCGAAAATTGCTTTTTTTACTTCTAGAGCAAACAATCAATGTTTAGCAAAACGGTAAATAAAGGCGAATTGTTGAAAATTAAACCTGTTATATTAAACAGGCTTAAACGTTTATTGTCAAAAACGTATCTTTCATTAAATCCATTGTAATTTGATCATATTTCAAAACTATTACAGTACCAACATGTTTTTAGAAAACCCAATTTTCTAATATTCAAGTCATCAGTGAGATTATAGATCATAAGTCAAACTTCGTAAGATTATTAATATCAAACTATTTGTGTCATCACGCCTGAGAATTGCAGATGTTGCAGAGAAGACACTTTTACAGGGAGTTATAAACGTCCGTTGTTCATTGTTTTTTTTTAATGGATTCATAGGTTTGATTAGAATTAGTAATTAATTCGGTAAAAATAAAAAACAACGAAAGTTAAACATAAATTTTGAATCCAGATAAAATTCTCCTTTACTTCAAGTACTTTAGTAAACTGAATCAGCGTCACGCCGGCTCCGTCGGCGTTTTGTTTCTCTTTAAACTTACATAGCTTTACCCATCACAATTGTATAAGATCGCTTCATTCACCTCTTTTTGCTCTTTTACAGCCACAATGAAACACTTGGCGAATTACGTCAGAGGTGTGATGCTCTTTGATTGGTGAGATGAATGACGTTAATACCTCTGCACTCTTACGAGCAGTCCTTAACTTATTCATAAGACAGCTTTCAGTTCTATGTACACGCATACAAGCGTAAAACAACGCCGCCTATCGACAATTTTAGGAAGCAGAGGACTCCAGAAATTAGCGGAGTCGACGAGACATAGTCTGAACTGTTCAATTGTCTCACCTCCCACGCTTCACCACTCGAGATTTACCCAGGAAATGTCGGCTTCCTAGTTAGATTGAAACGGCCTGGAAGCTGGCATGTTCGCCGCTATAGACGGAGGAGTTCGAAGTACACTGTTATTCCTAGTTAGAAAGCAACCTTCATGCCAGCGAAGTGCGAGACCTGCATTTGTGTCCTCCGCCATTACACGCCCAACCGTACTGCCACTAGGCCTAAACTGTGGGATCCACCCCACTGTTTCTTTCGGTGTATTTGTGTGTTGGGATGGAAAATCCAGTTTCTACATTGGTTCCTCTGATGCCAGACCTTAGTCATCTCAGTGAGGAAGAGAGGAGGATAATTGAAAATGTTATGCAAAGGCAGAAGAACGAGGAGGAAAAAGAACGCGAAATCCTCAAGTAGGTTACAACGTACATTATTAGGGACGTTGTCTGTAAAACAGAATACCTAAATCAATAGTCAGTAGGTAATATTATGCCTAATCATACATTATTCAGTTTTCTACCTTCATTTTTTTTTCTTTTAACCCGTATACCTGTACATTAATATAAATATATTTGTCTGTCTAGTTCTGTTGGTTGGATATAGCACGCATATTTTATAGGAAAGAAAGTACACTGTATTTCTCGTGTTACTAATAGCTTAGCAAAACATTATTACGTGAATATATTATTGATTATGTTAATGATTATAACTTACAAGAGATGACGTAAATAGGTTTTGTAATGATATAAATATTATAAAATTAGTGTTAGCGCTAAACGTATTCACAACACACAAACGCAACTACAGTAAATTAATTACGATGGTACAAAGAAGGAATGTTTCCTGAAGTACTTTATATAGTAAGTGAAAGTCTGATACTTTCAAACTGGTTTTTTCTTCTAAAGAGACATTACATAGAGATAAAGTGGTCTACTAGAATTATACTGATCACTTGTAGTGTTACACTAG
>NW_013670112.1:21809-27475 GCF_000517525.1 Limulus polyphemus | reverse complement strand
ACTGACCACTTGTAGTGTTACACTAGTAGAAGTTAATCCTGCAGTAGCCATACTGACCACTTGTAGTGTTACTCTAACAGAAGTTAATCATGCAGTAGTTATACTGACCACTTGTAGTGTTACACTAGTAGAAGTTAATCCTGCAGTAGCCATACTGACCACTTGTAGTGTTACTCTAACAGAAGTTAATCATGCAGTAGTTATACTGACCACTTGTAGTGTTACACTAGTAGAAGTTAATCATGCAGTAGCCATACTGACCACTTGTAGTGTTACTCTAACAGAAGTTAATCATGCAGTAGTTATACTGAACACTTGTAGTGTTACACTAAAAGGTAATCCTGCAGTAGCCATACTGACCACTTGTAGTGTTACACTAGAAGTCAATCCTGCAGTAGCCATACTGACAACTTGTAGTGTTACACTACCAGAAGTTAATCCTGCAGTAGCCATACTGACCACTTGTAGTGTAAAACTAGTAGAAGGTAATCATGCAGTAGCTATACTGACCACTTGTAGTGTTACACTAGCAGAAGGTAATCCTGCAGTAGCCATACTGACCACTTGTGGTGTTACACTAGTAGAAGTTAATCATGCAGTAGCCATACTGACCACTTGTAGTGTTACTCTAACAGAAGTTAATCATGCAGTAGTTATACTGACCACTTGTAGTGTTACACTAGCAGAAGGTAATCCTGCAGTAGCCATACTGACCACTTGTAGTGTTACACTAGAAGTTAATCCTGCAGTAGCCATACTGACCACTTTTAGTGTAACACTAGTAGAAATTAATCCTGCAGAAACCATACTGACCACTTGTAGTGTTACACAAGCAGAAGTTATCCTGCAGAAGCCATACTGAAAACTTGTAGTGTTACACTAGTAGAAGTTACTCACGCAGTAGCAATACTGACCACTTGTAGTTTAACACTAGTAGAAATTAATCCTGCAGAAGCCATACTGACCACTTGTAGTGTTACACAAGCAGAAGTTAATTCTGCAGAAGCCACACTGACCACTTGTAGTGTTACACTAGTAGAAGTTATTCATGCAGTAGCCATACTGACCACTTGTAGTGTTACACTAGCAGAAGTTAATCCTGCAGTAGCCATACTGATCACTTGTAGTGTTACACTTGTAGAAGTTAATCCTACAGTAGGTATACTGACCACTTGTAGTGTTGCACTAACAGTACATTAATCCTACAGTAGGTATACTGACCACTTGTAGTGTTACACTAACAGAACATTAATCCTACAGTAGGTATACTGACCACTTGTAGTTTTACACTAACAGAACATTAATCCTACAGTAGGTATACTGACCACTTGTAGTGTTTACACTAACAGAACATTAATCCTACAGTAGGTATACTGACCACTTGTAGTGTTACACTAACAGAACATTAATCCTACAGTAGGTATACTGACCATTTGTATTGTTTACACTAACAGAACATTAACCCTTCAGTAGGTATACTGATCACTTGTAGTGTTAAACTAACAGAACATTAACCCTACAGTAGGTATACTGACCACTTGTAGTGTTTACACTAACAGAACATTAATCCTACAGTAGGTATACTGACCACTTGTAGTGTTACACTAACAGAACATTAACCCTACAGTAGGTATACTGACCACTTGTAGTGTTAAACTAACAGTACATTAATCCTACAGTAGGTATACTGACCACTTGTAGTGTTTACACTAACAGAACATTAATCCTACATTAGGTATACTGACCACTTGTAGTGTTAAACTAACAGAACATTAAACCTACAGTAGGTATACTGACCCCTTGTAGTGTTAAACTAACAGAACATTAATCCTACAGTAGGTATACTGACCACTTGTATTGTTTACACTAACAGAACATTAATCCTACAGTAGGTTTTACTGACCACTTGTAGTGTTAAACTAACAAAACATTAATCCTACAGTAGGTATACTGACCACTTGTAGTGTTGTTGATCGTCAGTATCAGTGTACTTCTATTATAACAATGTTTGACTTATAATATTATTCTTATGTTGATAAGAAGTCATTACCTGTTATATATTCTATTTGATTGTATGGTTTCCAAGATTTATCCTTGCCTTTTCATCATGTTTATTTTTTTGCGTTATCATAGGACCAATATAGATATTTTCATCAGTATTATTTCCTTGTATGTGTTTTTATTAGTTTGTTTATAATAGACCAAAGCCACATCGGGCTATCTGTTGTGTCTACCGCGGGAAATCAAACCCTGGATTTTAGCGTTCTAAGTCTACCGGGGGACTTTATTTTGTTGCACTTGTAGGATATTTCATCGAATGTTGCGTTATCATTAGGGTTAAGATAATCATTATTTTATCAAAGAGTCCTCCCACAATGTTATCATGTTTACCAGAGTTTTGAACCTGTTCTGTTAGCAGAACATAATTATGTTCTTTTGTGTAACCATTTGTTGCGATACTACGATATTGTATTACATGTTGCATCACTACGGCGTAATTACGTTTACTGTATTACTGCGTTCCTATTTACGTGTCATTTTTATCGTATTATGTAAGTTTGTGCTCTTTATATTTGTCCTAACTCGATTTCTTTCTACCCGTTCTGTTGTCAAAAGCAGTTAAGATTACAATATTATTATGTTTATTAGTTATCACCAGTTTATATACTTGTCACCTAGTAACAAACAATGCTATTTCAAAGCAGGTTCTAAACGTTATTTAACAGCTGTTTCATGTTACCTCTCTCTTGATCGTTTTATCGAGTCGACGAAATTATGATCTTTTAATTTCAAAGCAGAAAGCTAGGCCTAGATTAGAAGGAAGACGGATAGCTAATACCTCTCACCGCCAACTCTGGGGTTACTCTTTACCAACGAATAGTGGGATTTATCATCACATTGTAACGCCCCCACGGCTGAAAGGATGATCGTGTTCGGTGACGGGATTCGAACTCCGTTATCTTTGAATAATGCAAAGCATATTCGTGTCATTGTCAATGGTCCATATTCGTGTCATTATCACAGGTTCATATTCGTGTCATTATAAACGGTCCATATTCGTGTCATTATCAATGGTCCATACTCGTGTCATTATGAATGAACCATATTCGTGTCATTATCAATGGTCCATATTCGTGTCATTATAAATGGCCCATATTCGTGTCATTATAAACGGTCCATACTCGTGTCATTGTCAACGGTCGATATTTGTGTCATTGTCAGTGGTTCATATTCGTGTCGTTACCAATGGTGCATAACCGTGTCATTATAAACGGTCCATATTTGTGTCATTATAAACGGTCCATATTCGTGTCATTGTCAACGGTCCATATTCGTGTCATTGTCAACGCTCCATATTCGTGTCATTGTCAACGGTCCATGTTCGTGTCATTATAAACGGTCCATATTCGTGTCATTATCAAAGGTCCATGTTCGTGTCATTATAAATGGTCCATATTCGTGTCATTGTCAACGGTCCATATTCGTGTCGTTACCAATGGCCCATATTCATGTCATTGTCAACGGTCCATATTCGTGTCATTGTCAACGGTCCATGTTCGTGTCATTGGTCCACACTGCCATTCTCCTTAACAACTTCTCAACAACACTGTGAGTGATGTTTTTCTCTCTATCTGTATGACGCACGTTAATTTCGGCAACAATTTTCCACTGGGACCAGCCTTCTCTACCACACAGCAGGATTAACTCGACCTTGACCTTGACAGCGCCATAATCATCACGTATCTGAAATCAAGAGAAGCTGCAAATCACTTATTGTTCCAGACTTTTCGGACACTCTGTATATTACATTGGTCCTTTTGTTTACATCAGTTTAAATGAAATCCGATCGCATGCATTTTCAGGACAGAAAAAACTGAGTATAAAAGTGAGGCCTAGTTAGTGAACTGTATAGAGCCAAGTGAGGCCTAGTTAGTGAACTGTATAGAGCCAAGTGAGGCATAGTTAGTGAACTGAATAGAGCCAAGTGAGGCCTAGTTAGTGAACTGTATAGAGCCAAGTGTGGCCTAGTTAGTGAACTGTATAGAGCCAAGTGAGGCATAGTTAGTGAACTGTATAGAGCCAAGTGAGGCATAGTTAGTGAACTGTATAGAGCCAAGTGAGGCCTAGTTAGTGAACTGTATAGAGCCAAGTGTGGCCTAGTTAGTGAACTGTATAGAGCCAAGTGAGGCATAGTTAGTGAACTGTATAGAGCCAAGTGAGGCATAGTTAGTGAACTGTATAGAGCCAAGTGAGGCATAGTTAGTGAACTTTATAGAGCCAAGTGAGGCCTAGTTAGTGAACTGTATAGAGCCAAGTGAGGTCTAGTTAGTGAACTGTATAGAGCCAAGTGAGGCCTAGTTAGTGAACTGTATAGAGAGATAATTATTTCTTTGATTTGTAATCCGTATGTTTTTAAATACATCCTAAACTTCTATTGGTTTTACTACTAGTAACAGAGTACTGCTCAGATAACGTTAGTGACTTAAGCACCACTACCATAATGACTTTTTCTTCAGTCATCCTGTTGAGTGTGTTTTCATCTATATTAAACTTGTGATCCAAAATGTGAAAACCCACGTATTACCTTTGTAGGTCATTTGCCAAATATTTGTTCAATTTATAAATCACAACAAGAAATTCGGTATTAAATCAATATCCCTAGTAAAGCTAGAAATACACAATAGATTAATGTGATTAGCTAACGTCACCAATTTATCGATTATGCCCTTATTAATATCGTTAATGTAAAAAAAAAGTATGTTCAAATTATTATGTTTTAAAAACACAAATACGAAAATAACTTGTAGGCTTAGTGATGCTTTAGAACTGTACGTGGTTGAGGAAAAGTGTGTGTATACACGTGTATCTATTTTACATATTATATCTCGTTAAGGAAGCAAAATTTGTATAAAGGACAATGTTAGATAATGTTCCCCTTTCTTCTGTTATTAAATCCCTAATGACCTCATTAAATGCTAATTGCACACCCTACTTTGTGGAAGGTGATAACTGATTAAGTACTTGTGTCTTCAAAGCCAAAAGTCTACAAAAAAAGCAAAAATGTGTCCTGTTTCTGGGTGTTTTTTTATCACCTCTTTCTCTTGCAAAAATCCTAAAACAAAATAGCCAATGTACACCGTCGTATAATTTCCAATTGCCATACCAACAATTATTATAATAGAGCCCGCCAACTCTGGGTGGTGGATGCTAATACAAACACATAATGAGTTTTAATTGCATTAAGATATGAGTTTGGTTTTGGTTTTTATATTAATATACGAACTATGTAATCTTTATTACCTAAGTAGGTCAAACCGCATTAGGTTTACTCTCTTTATGAATCAAAACACTGTTAATAGCAAAGGTGTCCAATTGAAAACTGGGTGTAAATTTATTACGATTTCTACTGTTAATAGCAAAGGTGTCCAACTGAAGACTGGGTGTAAATATGTTACTATTTTTACTGTTAATAACAAAAGTGTCCAACTGAAGACTGGGTGTAAATTTGTTACGATTTTTACTGTTAATAGCACAGGTGTCCAATTGAAAAATGGGTGTAAATTTATTACGATTTTTACTGTTAATAGCAAAGGTGTCCAATTGAAAACTGGGTGTAAATTTATTACGATTTTTACTATTGATAGCACAGGTGTCCAACTAGAAAC
>NW_013670112.1:20329-20809 GCF_000517525.1 Limulus polyphemus | reverse complement strand
CTGTGTTGGGTTGGTCTTTGTGAAACGGTGGATCCTCACGACACAACATTACTGTGTTGGGTTGGTCTTTGTGAAATGGTGAATTATCACGACACAACATTACTGTGTTGGGTTGGTCTTTATGAAACGGTGGATCCTCACGACACAACATTACTGTGTTAGTTTGGTCTTTATGAAACGGTGAATTATCACGACACAACATTACTGTGTTGGGTTGGTCTTTATGAAACGGTGGATCCTCACGACACAACATTACTGTGTTAGGTTGGTCTTTGTGAAACGGTGAATTATCACGACACAAAATTACTGTGTTGGGTTGGTCTTTGTGATACGGTGGATCCTCACGACACAACATTACTGTGTTGGGTTGGTCTTTGTGAAATGGTGGATCCTCACGACACAACATTACTGTGTTGGGTTGGTCTTTGTGATACGGTGAATTATCACGACACAAAATTACTGTGTTGGGTTGGTCTTTGT
>NW_013670112.1:16242-20300 GCF_000517525.1 Limulus polyphemus | reverse complement strand
GGGTGTAAATTTATTACGATTTTACTGCTAATAGCACAGGTGTCCAACTGAAAACTGGGTGTAAATTTATTACGATTTTACTGCTAATAGCAAAGGTGTCCAATTGAAAACTGGGTGTAAATATGTTACTATTTTTACTGTTAATAGCAAGGGGTATCCAACTGAAGGGTGGACGTAAATGGTTTAAACTTTTACTATTAATAACAAAGATATCCAAATCGAAGCTGTGTGTAAATGTTTTTATTGTTAGTAGTGAGAATAACGAACTGAAAACTGAGTGTAAATTTGAAAATGAGAATGTGTTTCTTGTTTTCTACATCTATATTTGTTCAGGATGTTTTGGAATAAACTATAATAGGTTTAACTAAACTTAAATGATTCTTTTATATAAAGGCCTAATTGTAATTTCCATTTTTTATATAACGCATTGCTTCATATGTACTATTGTGAGATCTAAGCGTAATTTATCAAAATAATTACGAATTTAATATCCACAATCTTCTCATAAAATCACGAATAAAGTAAACTCCTTTTCGTCTTAACCCTAACACCAACGTTAGGATGATGGTTCTGAGAACGATCCAATGCTTCCTGAATAGAGGTCAGGATGATTGGCTTTATCTGGATCTCAAGCGGAGAGAACACGATGTACGGCTCTAGGTGAAGCTGTGTCCAGAGACTTGTAATACAATTGATGGTCAGGCCCACTAGTGGATAAACTATAGTGTTAGAATATAATAAGTATAATTAATTATTATCATGCTTCGCCAGCTTGTAAAAGGCGTTCGCACCATAACAGTTGTTGTTGTAAGAAATTACTTATATATACATAGTGTTCTGACCATTATTGTGTTTGTTGTATCCCAGCCGACCTGTTCAGCTCTGGAAATAGATTGGGTTTGGTTGTTTTTTGTGAAACGTGGATCCTCACGACACAACATTACTGTGTTGGGTTGGTCTTTGTGAAATGATGGATCCCCACGACACAACATTACTGTGTTGGGTTGGTCTTTGTGAAACGGTGAATCCTCACGACACAACATTACTGTGTTGGGTTGGTCTTTGTGAAACGTGGATCCTCACGACACAACATTACTGTGTTGGATTTGTCTTTGTAAAACGGTGGATCTTCACGACACAACATTACTGTGTTGGATTGGTCTTTGTGAAACGGTGGATTCTCACGACACAACATAACTGTACTGGGTTGGTCTTGGTGAAACAGTGGACCCTCACGACACAACGTTACTGTGTTGGGTTGGTATTTGTGATACAGTGGATCCTCACGACACAACATTACTGTGTTGGGTTGGTCTTTGTGATACAGTGAATCTTCACGACACAACATTACTGTGTTGGGTTGGTCTTTGTGAAAGGTGGATTCTCACGACACAACATTACTGTGTTGGGTTGGTCTTTGTGATACGGTGGATCCTCACGACACAACATTACTGTGTTGGGTTGGTCTTTGTGAAACGGTGGATCCTCACGACACAACATTACTGTGTTGGGTTGGTCTTTGTGAAACGGTGAATTATCACGACACAACATTACTGTGTTGGGTTGGTCTTTGTGAAATGGTGGATCCTCACGACACAACATTATAGTGTTGGTTTGGTCTTTGTGAAACGGCGAATTATCACGACACAACATGTCTATTACTGTGTTGGGTTGGTCTTTATGAAACGGTGGATCCTCACGACACAACATTACTGTGTTAGGTTGGTCTTTGTGAAACGGTGAATTATCACGACACAAAATTACTGGTGCATAAACACAAAGGACAAAAACCATGATTCATTTTCATGTAAATGACTGCCTTTAATAGACATTTCTACTTACTGTGGACTTCCGTGCTGATAGAAAACGTTTCTTGCTAGAATGTGTACAAACATTATGGTTCTATATCAAAACGCTAAACGGGGCGTATTCTGGGAAACTGAAAGTATACCAGGTCTAGACTGAGAAATAAATCCACCACAAAGAAAACACTGGTCTTTATGATAGCCAATGAAGCGTTTCTAACTTTCATGAACAAGGCTCTTTATCTAAGCTGAACCAGCTAATAGTGATAAAGAAAAAAACCTATTACCTTGTCATTTGTCGCTTATGACAAACCAAATGACAAACACTTAGTTCATAGAACTATTATTTTATGGAGTAGGCTGCAGAAAATGGGATCTAAGGAAATTGACCCTAAAATAAGTTTAATAAACCAAAAAAAAAACATTCAAAGTATTGTTTGTTCGTTTTAGAGCAAGGCCACATTAGGCTATCTGCTGTGTCCAACGCTTGGAATCGAACCGCGGATTTTAGCGTTGTAAAACTGATTCTGGATAAACAACAGCTGGTTGTGGAGTAGAAGAGCTATCTTGGAAGATTCTATTCAAACAAGTTCATGGTTGACAAAATACTGACATTGGAATTTGCAGTAATTTTTGGCCTTTATAAAACATCTTCGCTTCACTCACCTGCGCAACAATTATGTCTGACTAGTGACACAGCTGGAGCTATCTTAGCTCAGGAATCGCAAGCTCTCTCAGCACAAGACTTCTCCCCCCCCCTTGGACATTCACATCCTAACTGAAGCCCACACTCATTGAAGCTATAGATCCTAAGTACTTTAACAGCACTGTGTATCTTGCGTACCTACTACGGCCTCCCTGATACGAGCCTGCAGCCCCCAGTTTGGGAACCCCTGATATAACTTACCTGCCAATATCATTAGGCTTAAATATAATCACATTGTGGAACTCAGCAAGTGGATGTTCTAAGGAAGAGGTTGGTATCTCTTGAATAATAAAGTTTACAATAAGGAGTATTACCTTTCACAACAACATTCAAGACCATAACAATTTGAGTTCACATTAAAAGGATCTCATATTGCCCTCATTTATTTAATTTAGAATGATTAACTGGCTGCCACAAACTTAGAAATGACATTGGAGTTTGAGTTGAGATCTGCAGCGTGCATGGAAATGGCTATGGTGTCGTTAGACTCGGAGAAATGTTCCTGAAAGAGTATCAACTTGCATTCTTGAAAGAAGTTCAGGGCAGGAACAAGAACAAAATAACTCCACTTTAACAACAATAAACATTCTTCTAGGTTACCTAAAGGTCATTAAAGATATATCAGCCATAAACAGGGCAACAAGTTATATGTCCATCATAGAATATAGTGGAACTTAGATGTACACATTATTTAGGTATTCTTGTTGAAGAAGATCAGAGAGAGGAACTAAGATCTTTTATCTTCGAACATAACACTATAGATTACTAAAGCTCGTGAACGAAACAATTATTTATGGCTAGAATGGCCGTGAAGAACATTAGTGGTCCAGAAAAATGGAGGAATCCTTAAAATGAAGCCTGGAACCAGAGCTGGAAGACATCAAAAAATTTTTGCCAGCCTTATCCTAAGAAGAAGAAATCGATAATAGAACTGTGTGGTGTATGGAAAAACAAATATTAGCAAAAACCGTGAAGAATTATAGATATTCGCACATCTGTTTGGTCCTACAACTGTGACAGAGCTGGATAGCTGGTTTCTTTCTTTAATGACTGATTTGTTCGCCAAGTGTCCTGAAGCTTATAAACTACCTGGAACCAGTAACAACTGCTAGGAACTGAGAAATGCAAGAAAATGCTGATGGAAATTCATACTGAGCAGGGAGAACTGGAATAATATATTAATGGGAATTCATAGTGAGCAGGGAGAACTGGAATAACATATTGATGTAAATTCATACTGAGCAGGGAGAACTGGAATAATATATTGATGGGAATTCATAGTGAGCAGGGAGAACTGGAATAACATATTGATGGAAATTCATACTGAGCAGGGAGAACTGGAATAACATATTGATGTAAATTCATACTGAGCAGGGAGAACTGGAATAATATATTGATGGGAATTCATACCGAGCAGGGAGAACTGGAATAACATATTGATGGAAATTCATACTGAGCAGGGAGAACTGGAATAATATATTGATGGGAATTCATACCGAGCAGGGAGAACTGGAATAACATATTGATGGAAATTCATACTGAGCAGG
>NW_013670112.1:9465-15482 GCF_000517525.1 Limulus polyphemus | reverse complement strand
AAACATAGGATATCCAATGCTGTATCTGGTGTTTAATACAAATAATGCAGACTAACAGGAAACAATGCAAAATAGAAGACTACCAATAAGGTATACTCGAAAAACAAATTAACCACGAAATTTCACTTATGGAAGAAAGTTTACTCTAATTTAGTCAACTGTTCCACAAAATTGAGTTATAGAGGACAAAATGTGACCCTTTAAAATAACACGGATATAAAATAAGCTGTCCGAGAGATTTCCTTTAGTTGGAAATCATCATTTAGCACTTCAGAACCAAAAAGATTTTTTTTCTTACATTCAAAATGATTGTTCACCATTTCTTATGTAAAAATCAATATTTCATGTTTTTGAAAGCATTAACTGGTTGAAAAAAAAACGTGAAGATTTTCTTGGTCTCGTGATTTCGCGATTTAAGTTTCTATAAGGTTCAGGTAGAAGACAACCATTTCTAAAAAAATTACTGATGTGTTTGCTGCTGTACCCGCGAGCGTTCGCGTGCAGTTTCTCACGCTGTAGTTGCTCGTGGTGCATGCTAAAAATCAAGATATTCGAGTCAAATGACGTAATGTCATAGGAGTTAGTTTTGTGTGTGTGTTGATAAACCGCGAATAAAGATGGGACAGGGTCTTCATTTTCCAGACTGAAAAACATCGAAAGAGTTTTTGTTTGTTTTTTTAGGGCAAAGCTATACACAATAAGCTATCTTCGCTCTATCCACCACGGGGGAATCGAACCCCGGGTTTTGGCATTGTAAGTTCGTAAACTTACCACTGGCCCACTGGGTATATATTTTTTTCAAAGTACAAAGCTACACAATGGCCTACCTGTGCTCTGCCCACTGCAGGTATCGAAACCCTTATTAGGGGGAATTAAAGATGTTAACAAATAGTTTCGTATATGATATTTTTCCAGTGCTAAAATGAAAATAAACAGTTTTAAAACTAAGGGTTAGGTAAATAGAGATATATTTTAAATGAAATATTTTAAAGAAAGAAATTGCTCTCTTTCCCGTACTAATTTGTGTTGAAAAATCTGCCCACCAGGGGCTTTCTGACCTTCGTTTTATAAAATACAAATAAAATCCTTTTGTGATGCACAGTACAGTGTTTCCTACAAATAATAATAAAAAAAATGGTATGTTAAATTTCGCGCGGAGTTGGGTGTTCCTAATTTGAACTTGATAGACTCGATTAAAGGGATTGAAAGTCACATTATTACCACCCCAATGGCTAAAAGGGCGAACAAGTTCGGTGATAAGACTCGAACCCGAGGTGAGTACTCTAACCACTAGTCCATCCAGGTTAACAATAACAATCCCTCTCGCTTGAGGTAGTTTTAGATGATTCAGGTTTGTTTTAATTATGTAAATGTTTCTCTACTGAACTAATTCTTTAGGCAAACATAAAAAAAATTAACAGAAATGTTCCTCTGTGGGTCAGAGTTGTGGGATTTCAACGTGAAAATCAGGGGTTCCATTTCAATCGGTCAGATATGGGTTTGAGGTAAAGACAAAAAAAAAAAAAGGAGCCGAACTCACGGAATTAGGAAAAATAGCTCATTAAATCATCCTTTATACTGCTGACAATTTTCTTGATTCTTTAAAATCATAAAAAACATGGCAAGTGTCACCCATTCTCAAGAGGCCAGCAAGCGTTATTTAAACAACGTACTTAAAAGTTGATTTTAAAAATAAAAACATTTTTCGTCTCTCAGTTGTTTCTTTGTTTTAAAATTTTGTATAAAGTTACTCGAGGACTATCTGCGCCAGCCGTCCCTAATTTAGCAGTAATAGACCAGAGAGAAGACAGCTAGTCAACACCACCTACCGCCAACTCTTGGGATACTATTTTATCAGTAAACGGTGGGATTGATCGACACATTATAACGCACCCACGGCTTAACGGGCGAGCATGTTTGGCGACTGGGATTTGAACCCGCGACCCGCAGATTGTTTGTCTAGCTCCCTAACCACTGCCCCCCAGTATGTAGACTTCTGTATTTGAAAGTTTTTAGCAGATGCAAGTGTTTTCTCGGAATTAGTTATTGTTTAGATTTAATGCATTAAGGTCCAGAAAAATTGGTATTAGAATTAATTGTAGCACATTATAATTAGTAAATGCGCACGCGTAATCACGGTTTCCAACAACAAGGTTAAGCCTAATACTTGAGTTAGAAGAAATCGCATGTCTTTGCCTTTCTTGTTATCTGCCGTAATTAAGGTTATTCTGTTTTTCTGATTAATGTAAATGTAATATTCTCAATGTCTGATTATACCTTTGCTCTCCCATTAAGAAAGTTGTTTACGAAGAATGAAATAAGTCAAACGAGGCCACAAGTGAAATTACTGGACTAGAAAAGTTTCTTTTAGAACAAAACGTCAGTTTGATTTCGTCAAAAACTAAAAAATAAATATTCTTAATGTATGGCCACTGGAAATAAGAAAAAAAAAGTATTTCTGACCAACTTCAGGAAAATTCTGAGCGTTCAATGTTTCACCACATCTATCAACTGACAAAGAGGCTTAGGTTCTTCTTCACACACGATAAATACAGCAGACAATTAATAAAAGCTAATCAGCAAATTTTCGAGATTGCCAGTCATATTTAGAGAAAAACACGTCTGGACTCTCGCTCTCCTGACCACATGAACGATTTAAGAGCAAGATTGGTGTTTGTCTAGAACCTATAGAAACGTTCAGAAACCTGTACTGAAAAGTTGTTTGTTTCAATAAAGGCACGCCTATAAATACTAAGTTTATGAATATTTATCGTATCATAGCCCTTCCTCACTTTATTCATAATTCAAAGTTTAATAACTTAAACAACGCCACCACTTGATGCATCATATCTTAACTCCAGTCCACCACATGTGAGGTTTTCAGGGTCAAAGATATGGCCCAGATAATTCGTCACAGATAAGTTATCACAGGTATGTCACAGATAAGACTTCACAGGTATGTCACAGATAAGACTTCACAGGTATGTCACAGATAAGTCATCACAGCTTTGTTGCAGATAAGTCATCACAGGTGTGTCACAGATAAGTCATCACAGACACGTCACAGATAAGTTTTGTTTGCTTGTAATTAAGTACAAAGCTACACAATGTGCTCTGCCCACCACGGGTATTGAAACCCGGATTCTAGCGTTGTAAGTCCGCAGACATACCGCTGTGCCACTGGGGGGGGGCACAGATAAGTCATCACAGGTGTGTCACAGTTAAGTCATCACAGAATCCAGAAATGTATTGCAGAGAATAATTTCACACAAATAAGAGAAACATAAACAAGTGAGTAAATAAGTGTTTTTATCACTGTAAGAGTACATGTTTATTTACCAGAATCGCCGGTTTCTTATTGTAAGAAATTGATGTTGTTGCTGGGACTATAATAGTTTTTCCCTCACGTCCAACAGGACAAAGACAGAAAGAATTAAATGATACTGTTCAAGCAGAGAGTTCAAGTGTAGTATGCTATAATCCCAATCTGCACATGTCACTGTTTGTTCCTACAGCAGAGAAACAACCCTAACTCATACCATTTTGTGCAAGTATCCGTGTCACCCCTTAAATTTACAATGTACAGTAGTACTTAACGTATAATACAATACATGGACATACAAAGAAAGCCTTTAACACCTATTAGTATGTAATGGAAAGCCAATATTTATCACGTGATGAAAAAATCTTTCGTGTTTCGTACATATTTATCTTGAGCCTTTTTTACACTCTTTCATGTATATGTATTTTCATATTTCACAGTTGTAGCCTTTTTACATATTCATATAGTTATATACTAATTCACTCTCAAAGTTTTATAGCCAGCAGGGCCAAACTTAACACGTAGACTTGATTTTATAATGCCTATTGGAAAGGGATTTCTACTTAAAATTTCTTGATATTATCTATTTCTTTGTAAAAACAAAAATCGTGTTTACTGGTTAGTTTTTATGCGTGATTAATCAGATTTGTCCCAGAAGACAATGGTATATAACTACCGAAGTTAAATACAAACCAATGAAAGTCTTCTTATGGAAAAAATCGGATTCATCAATATAACTAACAATATCCATTTTTAGGCCTCTTTATTGGTAATAAAAGTAGATGTTGGATCATGAATAGCTGAGTTCTAGTTCAAATCTACTGAGAACACCAGGTACATATTGTCCTCTGCTGGTCTGAAACAAACCATTTATTTATGGAGCCACTTTGCTGAAATTGGAATCAGACCTACAACATTTTAATCGTGCTAGATGGACCATACTCTTCAACACTTTCACTTATACAGCATTGGATATCCTATGTTTCCCATTGTAATTATGTTGGTCCCAAGGTGTACCAACAGAAATCCAGGTGTAAGCAGATTGAGTCAAGAGGAAGACAAAGGTGACTACTTTAAAGTAAGACCGTTCAGTTTGAATAAAAAACAAAAGCACCAGTGAGGAGACAGGACAGGTGATATAACGTTAAATCTGTGTATTTGGCACTTCTTCCTCACGACTCAATCTGCTTGCATCTGAATTTCTATTGGTTCACTGTGGTCTTCCTCACAACTCAACCTGCTTACCTCTGGATTTCAATTGGTTCACCTTAGTCTTCCTCACGACCAACCTACTTACCTCTGGATTTCAATTGGTTCACCTTAGTCTTCCTCACGACTCATATTGTTTACATCTGGATTTCAATTGGTTCACCTTAGTCTTCCTCAGACTCAAATTGTTTACAGCTGGATTTAAATTGATTCACCCTGGTTTTCCTCGCGAATCAACCTACCTACATCTGGATTTGTATTGGTTCTGCTTTTGCCGCAGTTCAGAGTTTAATGATGATGTTGGTTTGGCTCTATCCATTCCTTTCATAAATACACAGAAATAGAAACGGAAGTTCGGACTGTCTAGAATACATTATTTACTCTGTTCGTTCGATTTCTATTCCAATATGGCTCAATGAAAACCCTTTCTATGACTAACTGGTTAAGTCACAGAACTAACATTTTATTCATACTTTTTGTACATTATTCCTGGACCATGATCGTGTTGTTAGCCATTGAGCTATCATGGAGGTTTTCTTTGGCTTTCTGGTTCACTGAAATTGAAGATCCTTTATACCTATCTTCTTCTACAACTGAGAGTAGAATGTTCTTCTCGTCCTTGATGAATTTACTATTATTATTATCGCTCTATACTATAGCAACACAAGTCATTTAGTCTCACTCACCTTAAAGTCATCAATATTTAATCATCAATCAGTCAGAGAAAATATTATAGCTTGTTTTTAGTATCCCATATCATTTTGATCCTTACCAGCTATTGCTTAAAACTCTTGAGACTGAATCAAGAAAAATCTCACTCTGCCCTCTACACTTGCTCTTATAGAGATATTAAATATTCCCTCTGCTCCACATAATGGCCTGATACATCTTCCCTCTGCTCCAAATAATGACTTGGTACATCTTCCCTCTGCTCCACATAATGGCCTGATACATCTTCCCTCTGCTCCACATAATGGCCAGATACATCTTTCCTCTGCTCCACATGATGGCCACATACACCTTCCCTCTGCTCCATATAATGGCCAGATACATCTTCCCTCTGCTCCAAATAATGGCTTGGTACATCTTCCCTTTGCTCCACATGATGGCCTGGTACACCTTCCCTCTGCTCCAAATAATGGCTTGGTACATCTTCCCTCTGCTCCACATGATGGCCACATACACCTTCCCTCTGCTCCATATAATGGCCAGATACATCTTCCCTCTGCTCCAAATAATGGCTTGGTACATCTTCCCTCTGCTCCACATAATGGCCAGATACATCTTTCTTCTGCTCCACATAATGGCCAGATACATCTTCCCTCTGCTCCAAATACTGGCTTGGTACATCTTCCCTCTGCTCCACATAATGGCCAGATACATCTTTCTTCTGCTCCACATAATGGCCAGATACATCTTCCCTCTGCTCCAAATACTGGCTTGGTACATCTTCCCTCTGCTCCACATAATGGCCAGATACATCTTT
>NW_013670112.1:5242-8886 GCF_000517525.1 Limulus polyphemus | reverse complement strand
TAATTATGTTGGTCATACAGCATTGGATATCCTATGTTCCCCTTGTAATTATGTTGGATATACAGCATTGGATATCCCATATTCCCCTTGTAATTATGTTGGTTATACAGCATTGGATATCCTATGTTCCCCTTGTAATTATGTTGGATATACAGCATTGGATATCCCATGTTCCCCTTGTAATTATGTTGGTTATACAGCATTGGATATCCTATGTTCCCCTTGTAATTATGTTGGATATACAGCATTGGATATCCTATGTTTCCCCTTGTAATTATGTTGGTTATACAGCATTGGATATCCCATGTTCCCCTTGTAATTATGTTGGTTATACAGTATTGGATATCCTATGTTCCCCTTGTAATTATAATGGTTATACAGCATTGGATATCCTATGTTTCCCTTGTAATTATGTTGGTTATACAGCATTGGATATCCCATGTTCCCCTTGTAATAATGTTGGATAAACATAGGATATCCAATGCTGTATCCCTTGTAATTATGTTGGTTATACAGCATTGGATATCCCATGTTCCCCTTGTAATAATGTTGGATATACAGCATTGGATATCCTATGTTCCCCTTGTAATTATGTTGGTCATACAGAATCCCATATATTAGTAAAAACAAAACAAAACATGATTATGAATATTGCAGTTCTAAAAATTAAACTTTCTTCACAACTAACAATAAAACGATAGATGTACAATTTTTTCCTTGCTGTGATTATTTATAGTGATTTGATATTTACCTATTACGTACATTTCAGTATTTTGTACACAATTTCTTACTGTCTGAAAATTATGTTCCTTGTATTTGCTATTAATATTTGTAGTGCAACATACGTGAACAAACTTGCATGTCGTATAGCATATTCATACATACAACATCCACAACACTTCATACCAATCTACACACATAGGAACTGTAATGGAGTACAATAAAGAACAGTAAAACACATTTACTACCAACACCCGTAGCCACCACCAGCTGTGGGTCGGGAAACACAACAGCTTGTATCATAGAAATATTCAGACTAACTCTATTAAAACAAGTATTTCCTGTCATGAATTACTACAGTTATTTCATTTTCCGTTTAACATCAGGGAAGGTGGTTCTTTCCGAAACCAAAGACCCCTTTGTGTAAATGAAACATAAGGTTATATATATATATTTACTTACACATAAGCCCCCCCAGTGGCATAGCAATATGTCTGCGGACTTAGAACGCTAGAAACCGGATTTCGATACCTGTGGTGGGCAGAGCACAGATAGCCCTTGTGTAGCTTTGTGCATAATTAAAAAAAAACCAAAGACTTACATATAAAATAAGTTTCAGGTAGTTTCTCAGGTAAACATCTTTGAAATTAAAAGACTGCCATAGCTCTTGATTTTAAAGTTGTATCAGAATAAATATCAAATAACTCATTGTTTAATGAACTGAAGCACAAGATAAGAACCAGTCCAGTCAGTCAAGATGGAGCTGTGTCTGTGATGTACCAAAGTCATAGCTACTCTCCAAGTTCAAACTTTCATTCCTTTATTGCATTGTAGTTTCTCTGGTGATACATGGTTGTTTGCAACTTCATGTACTTGAAGTAGTGTGTACTTGCCCATCGTTTATATTTCTGCGGCCATTTTGACTCACTTGTGTCAGGTTTATTACCATTTTGACTCACTTGTGTCATGTTTATTACCATTTTGACTCACTTGTGTCAGATTTATTACCATATATCACATTCATTGGAAATGTATTTCCCATCTGGCCATCAGTAAGTTTGGCAAAATATCAGTTGACTGTTTTTCTGTCGTCATATGCGTCATCATATTACAACAACTACCAATGTTTTGCTTTCATCTAATAATCTCAGCTGCCCCAGCTGTAGTTATATAGAGGATTACTAATGAACTGCTATACTAAATTATTATAGGAATCCTTTCTATAAATTATACAATTCCAGTCAGTTTGGTCAGAATTCGTAAGGTCTGGATCTTCACTCAACACACATAGCACTCAGAACACCACTGCAAACAACTGACTCTTGAAGATTTTGTCTTCAACTATACTTATTTCTCCAAGACCTCTGAATTTTGCTATCCGTGGTTTAGCCATAATATCAGCAATGAATTGTAAGGAACTGTCAACCAGCCACTTGGTGAATTAATCAGTGATAAACAACACATGTTAATTATCTTTATTAGTCTCTGTAACTGTGTGAAATAGATTTATGGTGTATATAATACAATACTTCTCGGTTTTTCAACATATTTCTGCCCGTCAACTACAATGAAACTCAATCAAAACGAAGTTGTTACTACGTTACTATGTCATACCATAATCCCTTTGTTACTCCAGTCCTTGCATCACGCACAATCTAAAGATTCACGGGTTAGGAGCCATTCACAGCAGTGATGAGATACAGGAAACTGTACAGTTAGCATAGGAGCCATTCACAGCAGTGATGAGATACAGGAAACTGTACAGTTAACATAGGAGCCATTCACAGCAGTGATGAGGTACAGGAAACTGTCCTCTTAACATAGCAGTGATGAGATACAGGAAACTGTACACTTAGCATAGGAGCCATTCACAGCAGTGATGAGATACAGGAAACTGTACAGTTAACATAGCAGTGATGAAATACACGAAACTGTACACTTACCAGTGTTTGTAAAGGAATTCCCTGGGCTATGTTCTTCTTTTTCTTGTTTCTTGTTCGCAGTTAAGCACAAAGCTACACAATGGACTATCTGTGCTCTGCTCACCACGGGCGTCGAAACCTAGTTTGTAGCGGTATAAGTCCGCAGACATACCGCTATGCCACTGGAGGGCCCTTGGGCTCCGAATGTTGTCTTCACTGCATGGCAATTAGTGTTCTAGCCAGATATGAGTCTTTTAGATGCTCTTCCTGAATATTATGCTTTGCCATTCGTGATGTCCACCCACTGGTCAAGTCACCATTGATTATATAGTTATTCATAACTACTGATGCAATATCTATTACAGTACACAATGCTCACGATTTGAACTTTCAACTGACAGATAAAATTCCACAGTATGGTAACAGATTCCATGTTACCATGTTGTTGTCCTAGATGATCCTGTAGAACAGGTGTACTCCTGCAATGATCCAACATACAATCACGCCTTCCACGTTTTGAAGCTCATTAGATATCTCAGTGATGCGTGGTCTACTCATATAGTTAACTTCTTATCATACAAGTAATGATGGTGGTGTTTGACAGTTTTTACAATTGAAAGTACTGCTTTCTTTGTTGTGCAGCATTGGCATTCATGAGCCACAACACATGGCTGGTGTGCGTGTAATTACATGCTCCATACCTTCAATGTAACCACCTGTATCCACGACAACTGAAGAATTGTTTGCCTAGGGTGAGCTAACATCCGTTTGTTTGTTTGTTGTTAACCACAAAGCTACACAATGCGCGATCTGTGCTCTGCCCACCACGGATGTTGAAACCCGTTTCTTAGCGACATAAGCCAACTGACTTACTGTTCTGTACCTGGGGGCAGCTAACATCAGCGTTTCACTTGAGAAAAATATTTTCCTGATTTCAGTTTCATTTGTTTTCCTGGGCTCAGTTTCAAGCCTCATTCCTTTTCCTGGGCTCAGTTTCAAGCC
>NW_013670112.1:2938-4325 GCF_000517525.1 Limulus polyphemus | reverse complement strand
GGGCCTTAGTCTTCTAGCGAGATGGTTGCTGCTCCACCCACCAGGGGGGCCTTAGTCTTCTAGCGAGATGGTTGCTGCTCCACCCTCCAGGGGGGCCTTAGTCTTCTAGCGAGATGGTTGCTACTCCACCCTCCAGAGGGGCCTTAGTCTTCTAGCGAGATGGTTGCTGCTCCACCCTCCAGGGGGCCTTAGTCTTCTAGCGAGATGGTTGCTGCTCCACCCTCCAGGAGGGCCTTAGTCTTCTAGCGAGATAGTTGCTGCTCCACCCTCCAGGGAGCCTTAGTCTTCTAGCAAGATGAGAGTAAGACATCTTCTAATTCGAGGCTTTAGGGTGGGATATTAAAAGAGATTTCTCAACGCCTTTTTTGTATTTTTTGTTAAAATATTAATAATCTAATTTTATGTCCTGGTTCAGGATGTTCGAGTATATTTTTAAACGTCTTGTTATTGATTTTTGGTACGAGATTAATAAAGTTTTTATCTTAGCTTTACATTATCCTGGTATTTTATATTTTTGGCATAGTTTATCGAATGCTACATTACAAGACTATTTTTATCTTTCTTTTGGAAACCGTCAGTGTAGTTAGTTTCTGATGTAATCAGTGTGGTTGGTTATCTATGATGGCAAGAGTTAAACTTTTGCTAGTGGTCAGAAGGAATATTTATTGATTGGTTTTCTTAGGAATTATTTCATTCTGCTTTCTACATTCTCTGGTGTCGATATTGTATTGTACAAGAGAAAATAACCACATGGTGTAATTAATTAATGACAATTAATTAATGACTTTTGTCTTCTTTGATGTATCTATCGCTCTTTTGACTTATGCATAAGTTTTAAGATGTATGTATATATTTATTAACAGAAAAAAGCAGGAGGAAATAAGATCTTTAGAAAATACTATTCAGAAACGGAAGGAAGAACACTATAAACTCGGGATCGAACTAGACGCCACCTGTGAGCTGTGTCTGAAAACAAAATTTGCTGACGGAGTCGGACATATTTGTAACTACTGCAATGTACGCTGTTGTGCACGTTGTGGAGGCAAAGTTACCCTACGTTCTAATAAGGTATGTATAAATAAAATAAAGTGTTTTATTTCTGTTAAAGTTACCCCACGTTCTAATAAAGTATGTATAAATACGATATAGTGTTTCGTTTCTGTTAAAGTTACCATACGTTCTAATAAAGTATGTATAAATAAGATAAAGTGTTTCGTTTCTGTTAAAGTTACCATACGTTCTAATAAAGTATGTATAAATAAGATAAAGTGTTTCGTTTCTGTTAAAGTTACCATACGTTCTAATAAAGTATGTATAAATACGATATAGTGTTTCGTTTCTGTTAAAGTTACCATACGTTCTAATAAAGTATGTATAAATAAGATAA
>NW_013670112.1:0-2229 GCF_000517525.1 Limulus polyphemus | reverse complement strand
TTGTATATCATCACTGTTAAAAAGAAGAAAGACAGCTGTGGGTTTACTATTGTTATAGTTGTTGTATATCATCACTGTTAAAAAGAAGAAAGACAGCTGTGGGTTTACTATTGTTATAGTTGTTGTATATCATCACTGTTGACAAGAAAAGAGAGAAACAATATGGATGTGGGTTAGTTAACGTTGTGAGAGTAACAACATGGATCTGGGTTAGTTAACGTTGTGAGAGTAACAACATGGATCTGGGTTAGTTAACGTTGTGAGAGCCCCCTCTCCCGACCTCACTTGCAAAACGGTGAGCAAACCGCTTCTTGAAAGAGGACGCACGAATTCAAACAGAAGCCCTGCTAAAGATGGTTCGAGGAGAAAACGCTCGATCTCTGACCAAAGAGAAGACTCCCACGACGATTTGAGACACCATCATGATGGCAGCGAGAGAGGTCGCATCTTGCGCAGAGATGATGCTCGATCAAGAAGACACTCTCCCGAAACGCATACGAGACACGAACGTAATGGCGTTGAAGGAGGCCTTGATCGCGAACGTATTAGAGAAAAAGAGAAGCTTCCAGAGAGAGGTCGTGAACTTGCGAGCGAAGAAAAAGAGAAAAGGCGAGAACAAAAGAGAGAAGAACTCATATTTCGTGATGAATTTCGGGCCGAAGAACGACCTCGAAAAGCAGGGCGAGGTGACGAACGGAAAATTGGACGGGAGATGTCGCAAGAAGAACGAAGGTTCGCACGGGATCAGATTCGTGATCGCGAATCTTTCGAGAGGAATCATGATCAAGAACGTCGCTTTCATGGAAGACGCGATTCCCCTCAGAGACAAAGTTTTCTAAGTGGTTCCGAATGGGATCATCATGGTGTGCAGACAGAAGTGCCCTCGGTTGAACTCGACAGTCGATTTGGAGCTGACAGTAAACTCAGAAGGAGTCATCGTGATCCAATATCTGCTGTTGCGCTGACGGCGGAATCCACGGTGATCTCCTATAACAGCAGTAGACAAAAAACTGAACCTGTTGTTCGCAATGATTCTTTGAGTTCTGACCAGTCAGAATGCGTTAGGCCTCCTCCGCCTAAGCCTCATAAACATAAACGTGGTAAGAAACTTCGCCAAAAGTCGTTTAGCAGCTCTGAGGACGAGATTAGATCAACACGAGAATTCTCTAGTTGCGAAGAACAAAGTGAAAAAGGTATGTTAATAAATATCTGGAGCTATTTACCACCAATAAAACGAATATTTCTAAGAGCATACCGTTATGTTAAACAAAAATGTGCAATTTTTATAAATGAAGGCAGGTTTGATAAGTAATGCACAGTAGTTGTGTAATATAGTAGATAATGATGGTACAGACAATGCGATACTTAGTGTTAACAAGATGTATCGCCGTGCTATATCATCAAGAATCTGTATACCATGTTTTAAGTTAAACAAAGGACATTTAGTGATGACCTAACTTCTCTTTTGTATTTATTGTTTAAGATAACAGGAGAATTAAGATGCACAAGAACTGTTATATCGAGCCTGTATAAAACAGTCTTTAGTCTAAATTTATAACATATAATATTATAAATAATAATATTAATAATATAATAATATTCGGTTTATAATATTCTCTGCAATAAGTTAGATCATTACCAAATATTACATATGTTGTTACTCTCACAACGTTAACTAACCCAGATCCATGTTGTTACTCTCACAACGTTAACTAACCCAGATCCATGTTGTTATGCCTTTCTTGTGAAAACTGACGTTTCAGATCTCTACTCTGTGAACTGCCAATGTACTGTAGCGACCCCCGCCGACTACCGGACAGGGGCTGGCCAATACCAGGGCGACGAGGTGCAAACTGACGAGTACTCTCTTTCTCGAAACTGTAACCTTGGTCCTGTTTTAGTCGTCTGACCGAAGGTGGAATCTGTTCTTTACTGAGGGAAATGGAGTTTCTACCTAATTCTTGATCGGACTTTCCCTCTTGACTCTCTAGTTTTCCATGCATCCATGTTCCTGTTTTGATTAATAGCTCCTGCTTCTTTCTGCAGAGGATACACGCCCAGATGACCTAGAGAAGGACAGTTTTAATACTTAATAATAAAGTAGGGTAACTTTAACAGAAACGAAATACTTTATCTTATTTATACATACTTTATTAGAACGTAAGTAACTTTAACAGAAACGAGATACTTTATCTTATTTATACATACTTTATTAGAACGTATGATAAC
>NW_013670111.1:88368-89581 GCF_000517525.1 Limulus polyphemus | reverse complement strand
GGATTATTTCACCAAGTGGCCTGAGGCATATGCTATACCAAACCAGGAAGTTACAACTGTAGCTTCGGCTAATAGTGTCTTCTTCTTCAGATTTGGTATGCCATATGAACTGCATCCAGATCAAGGCCGTAACTTTGAATCAGCTATGTTCCAAGAATGCTGCAGGTTGTTTGGCATCCGAAAGACCAGGACAACGCCACTTCACCCACAGTCTGGTGGGATGGTAGAAAAGTACAACTGGACATTGGGACAGGAACTGGCAAAGTTTTGTAATAGCCGTCAAGATGACTGGGATGTCTTACTCCCTCCACTGTTGATGGCCTATAGGACAGCAGAGCATGAAACCACTGGATACACTCCAGCAAAGTTGATGTTTGGTTGGGAACTTCGGTTGCCAATGGATCTGTTAACAGAATGCCCACCTTATGAAGAGTTGCCTGAGAATGTGTCAGAGTTTGTGAAAGTGTTATTGGAAAGGATGGATGATATTCACCATCAAATGCGTTCAAACTTGAAAACGTCTGCTGATTTGATGAAGTTAACTTATGATAAGATATCTACTGAAGTCAGCTTTGAACCAGGAGACAAGGTGTGGTTGTACAATCCCAGGAGGACCAAAGGAAAATCTCCTAAGTTGTCTTCTCCATGGGAAGACCCATATGACATAGTGGATCATCTCTCAGACGTGACTTTCCGGGTAAAATGTGGTCGGCGAAGTAAGCCAAAAGTGGTGCATGACAACAGGCTTTGGCGTTATCACGGTCCAGGACATCTCAGTTGCGACGAAGTGAACAAAGGAACAAATGACACTGCTGAAGAGGTGTCACCTGAAAGAAGAAGAAACTCTGCTCAGTTTTGAGAAGAGAAACGGTGAAGCTCTTGGTGAAGTTACTACCACTGATGTGACTGTTATCGACGATAGAACATTTCCTGATGAACCCCACATGAAGCAGAAGCCAACGAGACGGAGACCAGTACGGAAGAAGATACGTCCCGTAAAATTAAGAGACTTTGTTGAATTGTAATTCTGTACATTTAATTAAGTTCTTGTTAATTGTTCGGGACGAACAATACTAAGGAGGGGGCAGTGTTGCGTCACGAAGGTCACGTGACTAGTGCCACGCCACGTTTCTAGAACTATCCTGTTCCTTCGGGAGTGCTCTAGCATTTGCTAGATTGGGGGTGGTCTGGTATATAGAAGATGGTCACGGCG
>NW_013670111.1:77498-88074 GCF_000517525.1 Limulus polyphemus | reverse complement strand
TGGTCGCATTAGAAGGCTAAATGAATGACATTGCTAACTGCAGTACCATTTCTGATCAAGTTCATCCAGTAATGCTTCACGTGTATCTTGATGGGGATGGTTACTTCCAAAACAATGTTCCAGTCTACCGCGCAGAAATTGTTTGTGGTAAATGATGAGAGATTTCACGCATCTCTCGTGGCCACCATACTTTCCAAGTCTTAACCAATTAAGCATTCATAGTATGAATTTGAAAGACGAATTCATCATCTCGATCCTCTGCATTTCTCGTAAGTTGCATATAATATTACTGACTGAATGGGAGAAAAATCCCTCAGAACACCTTGAGGATTTTATGCTACGTCATGTTATAACTTATTTAAGCTAAAGACGGTTCAACCCATTATTAGGTATTGGTTCTAATAAAGGAGTCAGCTAGTGTATATGGATCTCAAATACTAATTTTATTTGACAGAACATACAAAATAAGGCCACCCATCATATATGCGAACATGCCATGTTTACTCATGGGGAGCACGTTACCCTTTGAATATCTTGTCGAGTAAAGGTATTCAAAACAAACGCAATAACTATTACTAAAAACAGTAGGTATTTTGTGCTCATGACGGTCGAGTTTTCAATCCACACATCTTGCTCTTCCTAGAATATGTTGCGTGAACTTAGGAAGTTTCTCCATAACGGTTTAAATTGTTTATCAATATATATATAAACCTTAAAAAAAAAAAGGAGTACAACTCAGATTGAAAGTGTAGATATATTGCCTTATCAGCGCTGATTATGGCTCTTTCGTGACCTGATGCTTTATTTATAATATGATGTCTGCATGAAATTTGAGCACAATCATGAGATTGCAAATTACACGTCACGTACATGGTTTAATTGGAGTATGCTTGTAGATTACTATTGTTATAGATTCTAACGCAATTCTTTTTTAAATTAATTTCTGTTAGCCTCAGTCTTTGTAACCCACCTGACGATGCCAGGTAAACCTGGTGAAACGTTGCGAATAAAAAGTTTTACCATGTTCAACCAGATAACAATTTGTGTGAATTTCATTAGATTATTATTTAGTAGAACACCAATATAAAATCATCCTAAAAGACATTTTCAAAATCCTACATAACTAATACAATTTTGTTTCTGAAGTATGATTCATCTAGAACGTTTAAACTTAACTGAATAAAATATTGTGAGGATGAGAGATAAAATACTATCAAAAAGTTAACATCCTATCAATTTACTTTTTACCTCTTAATTTCAATTCGAACTTGTGAATAGTTGTAGAATTCTTATGAAGGGGAGTTCCAGCCCCCCCCCCAACACCAAAAAATGAAGTCAATGAAACAATAAGCAAGTTGATTTGATTCAAGTACAACCATATTTGTGTATTATTAGTGAAAGAACAACACCCTATAGCGAGTTTCTGACATTTATACAGATATTTTATGCATAAACATACAAGTTCAAAACTTGTAGGAAAATATTTTAAAAGATGAAGTCAAAACAACAACAAAGTAAGAAAACGATTTTTTAGCTTCTTTATTTCACTCATCATACAACAAATAAATATGACAAGGAATGTAAGACATTGTAAAACAAAAGTACAACAAACTGTTAAAGAATGGCCCCCCTTTCAGTGACCCTGTCTATCATTTTTTTTTCACTTTTTTTTTTCAGAAGTGGCCCAAAATGTTGGTATGGATTGTGTAAAGTTATTAACATGTAGCCTGATTTATCTACTATAGACAAACAAAAATTTAATAAGAAATAAATAGGCCTAGAAGGTTGATGAGATATTTAAATTTGGATACTACAACTATTTCATTGAGGTGGAGGAGCAGGGGGAGGTGACTGAAACAAACTGGGTTTTCCAGCATTAAACTGGCCATACATGTTAGCCATCATGAAGTTAGGCTGTGGAGCTGAAGACTGATTCTGATTGAACTTGTTAGTATGCCCATTTTGTCGGCCATAGTTAGAACCATTGGAATAGTTGCTGCTTTTGCTTCCTCGATTGCTGTCTCTGCGGTCATTTCCTCTGGAATTATAATTATTTTGGCTGTAACCACCCCTCCACCGACTACGTCCTGTAATAAACGCAAAAACTATTAAATCAAATGCAACAATACAATTTCACATGAATCAATATGTAAGAACTTTGAATGTATGAAAACATTTTTCATGTACATAATATTTTGGACTGAATAGATGTTTCAAAAGCCATTTTTAGATAATAAAAAACATTGCTGAGCAACAAAAATAAACAAGGAAATAATTCAGTGTTAACCTTAGTTATTTGAATTAATATGCTAAATTAACATGTATTAAGATTACTTTTAAGAGTAAGAAAAAAAAAATCTAAATCATCAGTTATCTGATTAGGAAAGCACAAAGCAAAAAATACAAACTTTGCTTTTAAAAGAAATTCCTCAGAATTATACCTGTGCTTAATAATAGTGGAGTACTAAGACAAGATGGAGTTCCAAAGCAAACAATATTAGTGTATTGTATTTATAAGATCAATCCATTAATATATTCAATTTTATACAAAATTAGAATACAAATTAATTCAACAGTCACGAAGCACTAGCTCATATCCCCTCACAACTATACACATTCACAGAAAGACTCCCTCATTTGCCTGACTTGTATTAACAAGAAAATGAACTGACCACATTCCCCAAGTTTATCTATGTAGTTCCTTTTTAAAGACCTTGATAACTATTTACTTGAGTAAATGCAGTAACTAATTACATGCCCTCATTAATGAGATTTCAAATACACAGATCACTTTTAGGATATTTAAATAATTTTATACTCTAGCAGTAGAAATATATGATTATGTGTTATCTTTTCAGATAACTTGGATCTCGCAGCCTTATTAGGATATAACTGTTGTGCTTGAAGGTTTACAGCAACAAATTAAAAGCCAACTAGAGAACCAAAAATAATGTACACGATACTACAATGCAAGTACATGACATGTTTACTTTCAGCATTATAGATTGAGCTTTTAGAAAACCTAGATATATGATTAAATTATTTTTAGAAAATGCCAACAGTGACAAAAACACTAAAGTTTGCAACTTTGATTGACACTTTTTTTTAAACATAAAAATGATTAAATAACATTTAACTATTACTAAAACCACATGTTCAGGAAAGTGACCATTTCTGACTGGTCAAATATCCAACATTATTTGGATCAATGATTATATATCACTGTGAAGATTCCAAGTAACCCCTCACTAATAAAACCTTACCTCGTCCACCACTGAAACCCCCAGAAGAACCCATCAATTCCATTAGTTTTGGGTTTACTATTTGGTTGGCTTCCTTCAGCACAGACACAAGGTCTTTAACTTGCTTGGCATTTCCTGGTGTAAACAACGTGTAAGCTGTTCCAGTCTTGTTTCTACGAGCTGTGCGGCCGATACGGTGAATGTAGTCCTCAGAGGAATTTGGGTAGTCGTAGTTTATCACAAACATTACATCTTCCACATCTAAGTTGTCACAAAACATGTAACATGACACACATACAGAAAACAATTTGGTAATTAAAACAGTTGCTAAAATACCAGTTATAAAATAATTATAACAGCATAAACATACAAACTGAACATTTTACACTAATGCTTCCTGTATAACTATTGTGATACAACCCAACAACACTCAAAAACGAAATTTTTCTTTAGAAAATGCTTAGTGGGTTATAGAACCAATCACTTAACAAGTACACACTTAACTATAATTTTTGGTCCAGTCACATATATTCACAGGAAGCATAATTTCAATAAGTACACACAGCTACAGATTTGCCATTCAAGTTTAACTATGAAGTACTAAGACTATAAAAACAGTGCTATCAGTCCCAAAGAATTATTTTACCTTCAAAGGAAGTTTATAGAAAATCAACAGTTACACATAAGTAGCAGTTTCCCCATATGAAAAAATTCCAGCTAGTAATAAGATGTTAAGGACATACAATAGTGTGCAAATTAATTAGAATGCCTTAACAACCATCATTTTACAAGCTTTAAAACACAAAATTGTTTTGATTAACTATGCTAATTAATTCGTAATTATAGTAAATCAGTCTTATAGGACTATTACAAAATTAGTACACAAATGATGTGCAAGTTTCTTTAATGCTAGTATTTAATATAGCTACCTTTGACATCAGTAACAGCTTGGTATTTTTGTGGCATTGTGTTAATGTTTTCTTAAAGTCTGGAGTAACTTAATTCAATTATTCTTGAAGTTGCATCCAGAGGCATTTCATTAGTACACTTTGTACTTTTATCAAATATGGACTCCAACAAACCCAGTGTTTGTTCTATGAGGTTAAGGCCTGGACTTTGTGGCAATCATTCCATTCACTGGAGATATCCCAATCTTTCTTTCTTTGCCAAATAATGTTATTTCTTTGAAGTTGTTTGGGATCATTATAATTTTGAAATACTAAGTTCTTCCCAATCAGCTTCTTTGTGGAGTATATGACATAATGGACTAATATGCTATGATGTTTACACTGATCTATGATTCAACCACTTTTGTGAAGATGGCCAACACCATTCACAGATATTGCACTACAAATCCTCTTGCATGCTTGAATTTTCAGTTTTCCTTTGGTTCCTTTTCAGGGAATAGAAATCAGTTTTAAGAAATCTAAAATTTCTTTCATTGAGCCTTTTCTTTTGTCACTTGCCTTTTATGATGTTACAGGAATCAGTTTCTTTGTCTCTACGTGTACTTCACAGCACTTCACACTCCAATGGTTTCATTTCACAGGCACAACAAATTAAGACTATAGGAGCAATGGGGTGTTCTAATCAATTTGCACACTAGTGTATACGTTAAAAATAATTATACGTGATTCTATGCAACAAACTAGATGATGCGTGACCAATCACCTTACTAGTTGATTCTGCCAAGGAATCTTCCAAACTTTTTTTTTTTAAAAAGTTCAGTATCTTACAAAGAATATAAACTGGTTGATTTACCTGAGGTTATGGCATCCAGTCTCCTCTGCCCAAACTGCCTGGTGTGCTCTCACTTGGTGTGCTCCAGTCACTGAGAAGACTGCAAGCCCCCAAGACCTATTCTACAACCACCATGACAGATGAGCCATCAGGAACAAACTGTGTTTGTGTAGGTGGAGTTAACAGACAGCTGCTGCTCCCAGTTACCAGACTGAAATACTAGAGCAGCTGTCTCCTCCCCAACAACAGGTACCAAGATGGATGTAGGACCCTCGCTGAGGCCCCAGAGAGAAAGAGGATGACATGACAAATGCACTGATGGTACACAGAGAGAGAGGCTAATTCATTCATGCCCAATTTTACAACTTTAACTAAAGATGAAGGTAACCAACATTAGAGGCACCGCTACATTCACATTACAGTGCCTCTGAAAAAGAAAGAAAAAAATAGTGGTTAGAAAAGTGAATTGCTTGTTTCTTAAATACTATTTTATGTGAGGCACTTGGTAATACTTCAATATAAGAATTCATGAAAAAATATGATACAATTAATAAAGATGTTGCTACTCTCTCATCATGTCATGACACACCCTCATTACAATTTTTTTCTTTTTTTTTTTTATAATGAAGTGTTAATTTCTGGCAAATTTTAATTATGTGAGGTAGTTGGTAACGATCGATGCTTGTACGGAAATTACCTGTTGAGCTTTTTTTTTGGCAAATACCAGTTTTGATAACAAAGTTGGTTAACTGAAGATGTAAAAACCAGTCCAACCAAGAAAGAAGTCACTGAATTTTTACTTTGAGTTTTTTTATTTAATATAAACTGTATATTACTTCCTTAAAAAAAAAGGAAAATTTCATATTAAGCTGGCAAATAACTCCATAAAAATTACAATCACAGTGTTAACTTACCTAATCCTCGAGCTGCAACATCCGTGGCTACCAAGATGGGTGACCGGCCTACACGAAATTCTGAAACACAATTTATCAATTGTTATTTGAAACAAAAAACTTTGAATCTTTAAAAATTTAGCATTTTTCTTTTGGAGCAGCTTTTTACTGAACAAGAATCTGTATTTTAACTTCATAATACTTCCAACATATACTGAGACATTTGTATACTAATAAGTGCTTTCAGTTGTGAAGTTATAAGTAAGTAAATCTGAAGTCTGCAAGAAAAGCTGTAGGAAGATCTGTTCCATAATGATACAATGAAGCACTACATAAAAGTATCTCTAATGCCATCCACATAAGTGCTCCTGTGCAGCAGTCACTTTTGGCCATTTGAACTGAAAAATAATGTAATACCTCAAGGGCATTAACTGACTCAATGGAAAACTTTAGTGACCATCTTTACCACAAGAAAGCACATATGACACAAAACCAGAATGGCCTAGAAAAATGGATAGTCAAAGCAAATAACCACATTCTTTAACTAACTTTATAAAGTTAAATCTACATACAAGTATCTGCATGGAAATTTTGAAACACTGTTCATTTTACCAAATAAAGGGGATATAAAACACTTAGTACACTCGATTACTACATACTTATATAAGAACAGACACTCTCACACACACACTTAGCAACAGCAATACATCAAAATACAATACTAAAAAAAGTTACTTAAATATCCAGTAAGTTTTGTTTGTGTTATAAAGTTGTATGAATTCTCTTTTACTTAAAAATTATCAACGAAAATTACCATTTAAAACCCAGTCTCTTTCTGGTTGGGACTTGTCTCCATGAATACACATAGCAGGCCACCTTTAAAAAAATAAGACAAATTATAGTTTCTAAAAACATGAACCTGTGAAATTTACAAAATTCTTCAATATATACATATATTTTGGGGCAAGTTTAAACGAGTAAATGCAATCCTAAGTCACAATTTTCACCAAAATAGACATGCTACATTTATAATAAACTATTAAAAAAAATTAGTATATAATCTTAAATATTCTGCAAAAATATGTATCAAATTCACATTATAAATATTTAATGAGACTTGATGTTCGTACTATGATCTATTTTTTAAAGTGAGTTAAGATAATGCGTTAAATGCAAATTAACCTCATGCAACCATCATAACAAAAGAAAACTGTGCACTTGAAAGAGGATTAGACCAAATGTATCATAGTTGTGAAATTTTTCATACCAATTATATCCATCTAAAAAAAATCACTTGGTGTTTAACACCATGTAAAAAATTCAAATAAAAACAGTCTATACAAGAGTGTCCAATATAATAAGTGCTTGACTTGCTACTTAAACCACACAGAAAATTATAATTGGCTTAATATGCTTTCAAATATACTACTGAAAGTCCAATTAACAATTACTTAACATATCAAGAAGTTTCCATATACTTAAGAGTACACACTTTAATTTTAACATGCCTTCAGAAAGTAAATGCATTATATTTTTGTTTAGTAACAGTAGAATTACAGACGACAACGACATAAGAAACTTAAAACTTCTAATTCATGTAGATACAAATAGTTTTTATCACAATACAGTACATTTATAGCTGTTATGTATAAAATTTTACCCAAGAAAGGTAAGTACCAAACATTCTGTAATAAGGAAATAGAAAACTGCTATCTATTTGTTATTTCAGTGCTAATTTATTCTCGCAAGTCTAAACCATACGAACAATTCAAGTTTTAAGAATCAGCTTCTTTGTTGAAAATTTGGAAAACTTCTACCCAAAGTTTGAATATTCTTACTATCAACTGAAAAATATTACTTCTACAAAACCATGAGTCAAAGCAAAGAACATGTTATGATATTTCAAACACACTATCTACAATATCCAATGGCAACAAGACCTTTCACTAGCCTGGAATACAAGAGGTATAGCAGTGGTCTAGCTTCTATATCCTTAATTTTCATAAACAATAATTATAGCAGGAACCACGTTAACTTTTCATAGGGGGTCTGTCGATGTGATACTTTATAACCACAAAGTAACTAGTTTCCATATTATAAATGTATCTTCATGAAATTTGGCAAGCCTTCAATAACATTACAAGTCTTTTGTTCACAAAAAATCAATTTGTTTCAATTACATATTTTCTGTAAGTATATAGTCAGCATTGATTGCTCTGAGTATAATATAATTTTGTGTTAAGATAAAAGTACTTTTATTCATTTGAAAATTTATACATTTTATTTGCATATCCTCTAAAACCTCCTAAATATCAAACATTTTTTCAGTGAAACTTTATATTTAATTTATTTTCTCTACCCAAACTATACGGACTCAGTCAATTCGACAGACCTTTTAACCACCATAAAAATGCATAGTAAATCTAAATTACCTTTTTTTTAGAATAACTGTAGATTGTAATAAAAAACAATTATTTATCCTAAATAGCTTAAAACCTATAACAGTCTACAAATGTCTAACTAATAATCCCACCACACAAGTTATAAATCACTCAGCAAACACTCATGAGAATATCTTGTGAAAAATTTTTATCCTCATTTTCCATTATCTTACCTAACAAGTTTCTCAATTTTACATTTTAGGTACTTTATAACAATAAATGAAAAATATACATGAAACAGTACTTACCTTTTACCTAATTTTTTGTTGTCAGTTGCCAATAAGTTTAAGTCTACTTTATTTTTTTTATTTTTTTTTTATAATGGTACTAGTACACTTATTTATTTACTTAAATAAAATAGAATAATCACATGTACAAAGAAAACAATGTCCTGTAACTGTTATAATTTAATAACTGTCTAATACAAGAGGAACCAAGCACTGCAAAATAAGCTTTCAAACTGAAGACAAAATTAAGAAGTCTGTACTACAAATAAAGTAGCATTATATGTCCTTTGATATAATAAAACTGTCTCTATTGGTTATAAATGATATGTATAACATCAGACAGAATTATTGGAAATTTATAAAAGAGTATGTGACAAGTGGGCTTCACTTTCTAGTCTACGATTGTGTGAATCAATCTTAGAGAGTATAACAAGAGGGAATCCTCAATAGCCGTAGCTGTAATTAGACCCCAAATTGGTCAAGAGATGGAGCTATGAGCAAAAAGTTTCAACTTTGAAAAAACCAAAAAAAAAAACCTCTGGCATTCTATGAGCTGCTAAAAATTAGTTTTCCTTACAAAGATCTATATTATAACGAGCAATTTACATTAAATTACTTACTGCAGAGAGGGGTGGTAAATAAATAAGAGTAGGGAGAAGACCTAGAGAACAAATGTCAAGACTCAGACTAGGGGAGATTGAGAATGTATTTAACCCTTTTGCTATAGGCTCAGTATAAAATACTGGTTCATATACACACATTATACTATAACTTTTAATTCAGTATGAGCATCTTCACAAAATTTGGGAGACTTTTAGTAAACATTACAAGTCTTTTGTACATAAAAAATAACATTTTTTAATCATGTATTTTTACTAAAGATTTGTTTGTGAATATATTGAGTCTATTTTGTAACTAGTCTGAATGGAAAGTGAATTTCATGTTATGATTAAAAAACTATTCTTTGTCCCAAAAATATCATTTGTGTAATCTTTACCACATCCTAAATACATTTCAAATGTTTTTTTTCGGAAAGGTTTAAGCTTTTTTCATTCTAAAATAACTTCAAATTATGACACGAAAACACAAATGTTTAATCTAAATAGCTTCAATCTCTTAAAATGATAATCTATATATATTTGCTATTTTTATTATATTCACCTTTTCAGCCATGCCTTGTTAACATTACAAAACCTGCAATGAGGCAGCACATGTACACTCGTGTTACTGTATTCAAGAATATAAAACTAATCTTTACAAAGTGACCTGTCTTGGCTGTGTTTTATTGAACGAGTATTTTGTAAAATACAGTCGCATTTCAGTTATAATACATTAAATATGTATATACATATTACTATTTAAAAATAAGTTGTTAAACTTATTTTTCTTAAAACACAGAACTGTAAATAAAGAAACATAGTAAACAATTATCTCAGCTAGTTACAAACTTTGTACTCATTTGCTGCTTCCCGTAGGTTGCTATGCCTTATTAAAGGCCTGCATGCAGAGGATGCAAATATATATATATATATTTTTTTTTAGATTTTATACATGTATATTCATTTTGAAATAACCAAAAATCATGAATTACCATACCAATATTATAGAATTTCACTATAACTTTTAAAGCTCAGTAACTAAGGTGTATTTGGGTCTTAAAATATGAAATAGAGCTCACTAAAGCACCGCCTTAGTTTTTTTTTTGTATACAAGATTTAAGAGTTCCATATCCGTATATATTTGAAGAAGGCTGAAAAAGCCACTAGGGGGACATTCTGAGCTTTTGTTTAGTTATTCACACGCCATAGACAGATAAGCAAGTATTTAAAAAATGGAAAGAGGTGGGCGTGGCTAGTGTTGAGTCAGTAACTAACGATATCTCAGCAGATAGAAAAGACAAGAGGTTCTATTTTATATTCTAGCTTGTCAATATCGGTAATTTGAGTTTCTAATTTGTAAAAAACTAAAGACTTTGTATTTTGACACCACAAACATCTAACTTCAAAAAAGCTATATTCAGCATACTATATGAC
>NW_013670111.1:75722-76626 GCF_000517525.1 Limulus polyphemus | reverse complement strand
ATTCAGCACACTATATGACACAAAAAAATCAATATTCAGGATTTTTTTTAATAGTTACTTTATAATTAAGAAATTAACTAATGTAATACTAAAATTTGAATCATAATCTTCAATTTGATACCAAACAACTTACTTACATAGGTTCATAAAATAGTAGTTGAATAAAATTTTGATTGTGAATCAACAAATGCAATGACATAGCCTTTGACCAGTGTCAATAGGGTTAAATGTTTTGTTATAAAATTAAAACATAAAATAATAAAATTTAATTTATTAACTATGCTATGATACCAAGTGTATTCGTATACATTAATAACAAAGCAGTTTAATGCAAGTAAAAGGTTGTGACATGTGCATTTTCACCTACTTGTAGCAATGGGGGTTAAAGTAAATGATTTGTAATTATTAATTTAAATCACTATTTTATTTATACTTTAAAAATAACATTCCATAATGAAAACTCTGTAGACTAACATACCCATCTCTTCTCATTCTCTTGGTGAGATCATCCACTTTCTTCTTTGTTTCCACAAAAATCAGTGTCTACAAACAAGAGAAGTAAAACTTGCATTATTTTTACTACAATAAAAATGTTGTAGTTAAATTATACAACAGCATTTGCATAAACTCTTTCAGCACAGGCTCGGTCCCTGGGAACAACCTCGTAACCATTTTCTAAATGTTATAGTTTTCATGCTATTACTTTTAAATCAGTAAGTGAATGGTAAAGAAATTTGGCAGATTATCAGTAAACATAACAATGCTTTCATACACAATATTTTTTCAAAATTAAATCCTCGGATTTATAAAGCAATGATTTTCTCAAGTCTTTTTTTCCCCCTGCATGTTGCTTATCTACCATGCAAAGTAATATTCATTTTAAGATTAAAAATACTTTTATGCA
>NW_013670111.1:65832-74722 GCF_000517525.1 Limulus polyphemus | reverse complement strand
GTTTCTAATTCGTTCAAAACTATAGACTTAGTATTTTGACTTCACAAACATCTAATTTGAACCAGTGCTGCATTTAACATACCACATGACACACAAAAATCAATGTTTGTGTTTTTTTAATATTTGCTTTTAAATTAAGAAATTCAATAATATATAGTACTAAAATTTGAATTATAATCTACAGATTGACACCAAACTTAGACATAAATTCATGAAATAGTAGTTCAATAAAATTTTGAAGGCGAGTCAAAAAACCGAGATGGCCTTTCACTGATCCATCTTGAAAGGGTTAATGCAAATGCCTTGCATCACAGACGTGTATATAAATGAAAATTAGGTGACACTATTTTTAATAACATTCCAATATGCAATGTTCCCATAATTTTTCAAGTTCTAAATTCCATGTTACCTTACAAATTCTTCCATATCAATTTCACACTAAATATATACTTATATATATGATGAAGACTGAAAAATTTGCTTACTAAAAACTATTGCACACAGATGTAACAGTATGTAAATTATTTGTATCATCCGTAACAAGTTTGAAGATCTGATGAAAACTGCTTTAGCAGCATTTTCAACAAAACTTCAAATTAAACACACAACAAATACAAAATGTAACTTTTAATGAGAACACTTAATTTTGATTAAAAGAAATAAAAAAAAACATTTATTATTAGTTCAAAATAAAATATATCAAATCATTAACATGATTTTGTAGATGGTACATTTACTCAACTTAGATAATTTGTTATATACCTGTCTCCCTCATAATCAATTAACTGAATGGCAGACAGGATCAAACTAATAAAGACAATTTTTGGGGAAAAATTTTTTTTAATTCAATGGGAACTTCGAACAAATGTAGGAGTGGTAAGGTAAGACTTAGCAGACCCACGTAGTATCATGGTGGATGCTATATTGTTGCTTAATTTTTGGTATTATTAAACCAATACAGTAAATCCCCACAAAAATTACAAGTGTAATGTCTATACAAAAATAACTGATGTTTTTAAGGTTAGAGTAACAACACCGATTTTGAATTATCAGATCTTACTCCATCATCTAGTATTGATCTAAAGCACAATTAACTTTTAAAAGTTTGAGGATTGGGAGGATTTGGAAACAGTGGTTTTATCTGATGTAAACTAATATGCATGTACAAGTGTGGCTGTATTGATACAATAATATCAGTGAGACTATGTGATACAGCAACATAAAACTACTTTGAATTACATACCTCTTGCACAAGGGACCCATATTATATGAAGATTTTTCCCAACTCCACTCTAATTTTGACAATTTTGTCTAGAGGATTGGATATATTAGTAGACTATGTATAATCTTTTTTTTCCAGTTTTATTTCAATCAGTTTTACATTATCCACTGATTGTATTCAATATGGTTGCTATGCTCCAAGTCAAGTAATCAACCATAAATAAATGTGTATTTTCACTCATCCCAGAACACAATTCTACAAAAACTACATGTATTTACACCACCAATATGATAACTACACTGTCCAGTTTGTCAATTAAGCTTACAAATATAGATAAACATAACTGAGCTTAATTTTCTGTAAGATTAAGTTAAACCATACAAGACATACCTTGTTTTCTTTCTCTCCCATAATTTCTTCCAGAAGTTTTAAGAGCCTAAAATTATATTAAAAAAAGAAACTAATTAAAATACAAATTATGTAAAATAAATTCCGTATATAAAAAAATAGAAGGTTTATGGATAAGTGAAGAAATAATGATTCTTTGTTTATGAATGGTAAAATTATCAGTTACTTGTAACTTTACAATTTTTTCTTCTATCATTAATGATCACAAGATCGTAAATGATTCAGAAACCATGCAAGGACAGACTTTCCTTTTCCTAAAATGTCTTTTATTCATCAATAGCTCTGCCTTTCCATAAGTATTAGTTTGTATAGCTATAAAAAATGGATCCATATTTTTTGAGGTGGAATAGGAGAAACTTTTAAGAATCCGAAATCTTAAGAAATCTACCATTATGAAGATGCAGATACAAAAGTTGAAGAGCTATATAAAAACACAAGTGGAGAAAAGTTTCAGGTTTTTCAGCTGCTAAACTTAAAAATTTTGAAAAATACTTACTTAGCATCTTTTTCGTAATCATCACAGACATCTACAATCTGGAGTATGTTATGATTAGCACTCAACTCTAATGCACCAATGTTCACTTGAATGTAGTCTCTCAAGAAGTCTTCTGCAAGCTTACGAACATCCTTTGGCCAGGTAGCACTCCACATCAGTGTCTGACGATCAGGCTAAGAGTCCATCAGGATATCTTAGTATTAGTACTTTTTTTCCCCCATGATACAATCATAAAATAGTGTCATATACAGATTTTCTTAACTTTGAAAATTCTTAATACTTTGAAATGTTCATGAAATGTGTCTCACTAATTAGTCAGAAGTCATGTTATAGTTTTAAAAAATGCATAATGTGAATGCATGAGTAACAAAAAATTGCATGTGTGTGTGTCTTGATTAGTAGCAACAAAAAGATAAAAACTTTGAATATAGGCTGTCCATTCACCCCAATTTAGATGGCACGTACAAAGTTCTAGCTAGCCTGTGGCTGGTCTTGACAGTCATTGGCTATCTAGATATCCTCCCCTCAGATACAAGAGAAAAACCAACACAAAGCAAAGAACTTTGACTAACAGTGATTGTACTGTGAAATGTAAGAACTCCTGCAGTTATTCCAACTGAGATATGGATGTTAAAATGTATACGTAATGGAATAATTTTTGCATAAAAGCACATCTTTTGCTTAACGAGTACAATTTTGTCTTAATGCAACCTCAGTTAACAATGATAGATGGGTTATGATAAGCTTGAAAAAACTTCACTTTGATGAAAAAAAGGATAGCTTTGATTCTGGCTATTATATACAGGTTTATAATCTCTTAACTCCAGTAGTGTCGCAGTTTAACCCATTATATAAATATGCAAACTATGGTAAAACTACCAGTAAATAGTAACACTAGTCCATTCAAATCTCAAATTGCATTTTAGAATCACTCCATTTTTGTAATATTTAACCGAAAAATTATATTTTATTTATCAATAAGAAATAATCAACAGCCTAGTGATCTAAAAAAGAAGCTGTATTACAAATGAAAAAATACTCACTCTAATCTGTTCAACAATTTTCCTTATTTGAGGCTCAAAACCCATGTCTAACATTCTGTCAGCTTCATCTAAAACCAGATATGTACATCTTTGAAGATTAGTCTTCCCCATTTCCAGAAAGTCAATTAAACGTCCTGGTGTGGCAATGCAGATTTCTGCTCCTAAAAGATACAGATGCTGGTTAGCACAAAACTCATTCTGCAGTATAGTAGAGTGTTCATACAATCTATGGTACAATTACTAGGATGAGTGCCTTGTTCTTAGAGCCCATTCTTCCATCACCTCTGATGTTCTTTGTAATGGCCACATTTATTGACTAAAGATGTAACAGAATTTTCACTACAAAATAATTTTGTAAATTAAACTGAGGACAATGTTGTCTCCCAACTGTACTTGGATGACTATTTTCAACAGTTCACCCAAGCCATTGTGAGGTAGAAAATAGGACTGCATAAATTCCAACTCGACAGGAACTGGCATATTAATTTGGACACACGACTTAATACCTTGTCTTGATCGAGTCATTTCTCATTTGCATGGTATTAGCCTGCTAATGTGCAGTGTTCACTTTGGAATTTTTCTGAACTCTCCATATGATTAACTCAACATTACAGTTGTATCTGCTGCCACTATAAATCACTTGGAAATACTTTTAGATGCTCTTGGTTTCTGAACTAACACTGGGGACCCAACCAATTAGATAAAATGGGGCCACTTTATATTTTGACACAATACACCAAGATTTTTTAATGTATCATTTATTACTTACTTACTGTATTAACACTTATTAAACATTTTCTATATAGCATTTGTTTACTATTGATGTTTTCCACACTTTTCCCATCATTTTAAAGATACACAATGTCCCATTTGTATCAAGTTGCCATGTGATGAATTCTGTATGGAGATAACATTTTTGCCCACAAAAAACACAGGAAACAGTACGGGTATTATAGTGATGAGTTCAGAAAAAAAAAATCACACACAAGATTTCAATTTTTTTAAAACTGTAGCTGTGAATAGGATTAAAAGAGAAACATTTTAGCCCGAGTCCTAGCAAACATTATAAAGCAATTTTATCTATTCATGCTATAATTTGTGTATTTACATTTTTGTGTAAAAACTGTACTGTCATTTTTGAAATATTGTATCAATGGCAGAATGATAATAAATAGCTTGGACTTTGTACACAAGAGTATACAAACTTTTCATCTAGTGTGACAATATAATTTGTCACACACACTAGGTACAATTCAAACAGCTTTCAACAAATATTCTTCTATTCAACTATATGATTTGGAAACTCGTGACCACACCTGTCGTCATTTTTACAAAGCTATTTTTGTGCAAATTATCTTTTTTTACAGTCCCAAGGAAAGTCTACTTTAGCAGTAGTGACTACCGTGTTCTTGGATTACTTCCAGTATGCCAATGATTGCCAGTTATGGAACAGCTTTAATTTATCCATGTCAAAAACAAGTCTTCCCTTGCTATACCTATACTGTTCAACACCAAATATTCCTTTTGTACAAAATGATAAAATGTTTGACATGTACATTTTTTCTAAATTACAGAACATTAAAATATTTTCCCCTAAAGGGTAAATTTCACATAGCATATGCATTGGTCTGAGTTTTTAATCTGTAGGCCACAGAGATGATCATAGGAAAAGTGAATGGATAAGCAAATCATTACTATAGATCAAGAACAACCCTCTGTAAAACAGAAGAATAATACTTTATTATATCTATTAATAGAATCTTCTTTAAATATTAAACAATTTTGAAAATTTACTAATAATTCAACTTTTGCTCAAAATTTAAGAATATTTAACTCCATGCAGAAATTGAAATCCATAATGAATAGTTGAGACAAAAAAATTCTTAGAACAACAATAATTTTGTTGTGGTGATTTCCTTGAAGAATATATATTTTTAAATTACCATGCTCCAGATCTCGTAATTGGGGTCCTTTGGGTGCACCTCCAAATACACAAGTGTTTCGAATGCGAGACATTCTCCCAAAATCTGAAGCCACTTGCTGAATCTGTTGGGCAAGTTCTCGGGTTGGCGCTAAAACTAAAACCTTACAAAAGAAAGCCCAGAATGTTTCAGTAAATGCTAATATTTGAGAATTATCAAAATGTAAAGCAATATCAAATAAAAATCATAAAACATTACATAGCTAACTTTCAATAGTTCTATATTATAATCTTCAAAAACATTACAAAACCTTTTTTTTTCTTAGATCAATAATATATTTCTAATCACTTTTAAAATGTATTTTTAACCCCTTTCCTGTTTTAGGTCATTTAACGTACACACTTATTTGACTACTACTTACAAAGTAGGTACAAGTAAAGTATATCCATCTTTATTACTCAAACAGTGTGTGGTAGAGAGTTTTAGCAACTAACAATCATAGGTTTACATTTTCTTTTGAGTGAAAGTAAATTAAAGTATCATCATTCATATGAACTCTTCTAATCTCCTACGTTAACCAAAACAGCCAGTTCCCACTGTCATGTCCATGAGCATCAGCTGCATATCAAATAAATGTATGACATATGATACTCAAATGCTTTACAATTATGTCCTGGGTATTACATGTGATTCACAGTAGAGGTAAAGAAGTCTCAGAATAAAACAATAATTCATCAGCATCCTACTTCAAAATATGCATTAATGTAAACCAAGCACATTTCTTACTACGCCTTTGATTTCTTTACCACCAATTCATCACTTTGTCATTGGTGGTTTGTTTTGAATTTCACGCAAAGCCACTCAAGGGCTATATGCACTAACTGTTCCTAATTTAGCAGTGATAGACCAAAGGGAAGGCAGCTAGTCAACAACAACTTTTGGGCTACTCTTTTACCAACAAATAATGGGATTGACTGTCATGTCATAGCTTATCTTTCATAAGCAATATAATTATAAACTTCAGGTTTTGTCACAGTACAAAAATGGTTTAAAAATGCATATAAAATAAATTCAGATCAAAACTAGTAAATCATTCATACTTAAAGAATAGTAAAAAAAAAAAGAGGAAAATTTCAAGTGCAGAACATATTCTTATTATCCTTGAATAATTGCTGTGCTTATTCAAACAAGGAGATTTATAGGTTAGAAAGGACCACTTCTCAATGTACTGGTAAGTCAAACTGGATTTATTTATAAATAACAGACAGCATAATTTTATTTAGCATCATATGTTTTTAATGTGGCACATTATTACATGTTCATTTTGTATCCTTAATAATACAGAAGATAGAAGTGAAATGTATCTTTTTTGTTGTTTTTATAACAATTGCACCAATATATCACTTTCTCATCCAGTAAAAATTCTCTATTCTCAGAAAAGTTAAGAATATTAAGTAACCATTATAGCTTAAAAAACATTTTCTTGATACTCACAATAGGTCCATCACCTCTTTCCAAGCGTGGCTGATTACTTATGTGGATAATGGCAGGTAGTATATACTGCAACAGACAATAAAGTTATCTAAGACCTCTTTTTCATTACTTAATTAATAATAACAGGTAAACAAGGTAACAGGATGCATGGTTTGTACTATTCTTAAAATATTTCAGCAAAATGATATATTCTTACTGAAAATAATTGTTTTTGTAAGTATCCAATTACAGCCGAATTAAATACAGAACTGTAAAAATTATGTACTTGGAACTCAAATAACACTTGTTAATTAAAAAACACACCATTTTGTTTTTCAAACTCACACATATAATTAAAAAAAACCCAAAAAAACAACAACAAACAAAGAAAAAACTGAACATCAACCACTAGTTCTCTTGTATGTATATAAAATTGTTAAATTAAGTATTTTCACACCTTAATTTAATCCCAACAAGTTCAATATTGCTAAATAGAAAAGGAAAATATTTAATTTCTTATCCATTAGCTTTGTGGTAGTTTTCTAATTATCATATTCTGACAATTTAGTTTGTAATCTGATAACTGTCCAAAGTTTACATTAATATAGTATACCATGTAAAATACCCATTTATGTACTGTATATCCATTTTTACGAATACCTATCTCACAAATAAGGAACTTGAAAGAAAGATATTTTTAAAACACGAGAGAAGAGATGCAACTGAACAACATCAACACGATTTTTAAATAAAAAGTAACTTAATTTAATGAAAGTGAAATTAAAACAAATTGTTTTTACCAAAGAGACATCTTAAAACTTAATTTAGCATGTTGCCTAAACATTAATTCAATCCAATCAGCAACATTGTCAACAATCTTTAATTTTAAAATAAAACTTTAGACAAATGGTAAAAAAGGTTAAAAGCTAAATCCTACCAAGCATCAAACACTAAATTTTGTTTGTTACTGTTGCACATAAAATTTAAATAAAAGCAATCACTATTAGATAAAATATACTTACAGCAAGTGTTTTGCCTGACCCAGTCTGAGCAATGCCTACCATATCTCTCCCACTAAGACCTATTGGCCAGCCCTGACTCTGAATTGATGTTGGCTTCACATAATTCTGTTGCTTAATTGCAGCAATTACATAATCTGTAATACAAGCATAGTGATCACATTAAATGATATTTCTTAACTGTTAAACTAAATTGAGTTGATTTACATTCGAGATTACAATTTCTTAAATTTTGTATTATTTGAAAAACACTGATGTAAAAGGAAAGTTAAGTAACATTGAAAATGAATAAATTTTTTGCACAAGATTATCCCATGATAAATAACTAAATACATATAAAAACATTTAGTATACCACATAAAAAGCTAAATTTTAGTTCCAAGATTTACAATTCAAGATGAACTTTATACAACCATAAAGTTCTGAAAAAAATGCTGCAGTTTATATTCTGACATTTTTACTAAACTTGGATTGTTCTGATTGCAAAATTTAATCTGTTCATGAATTCAATATTACCATTTTGTTTTATCATTATTGATATTCTTTTTTAGTACTAACTCTAATGTATTAACTATTTCAGCATGGGCTTGATCCCTGGGACCGACCTCTCAACCATTTTATGCTTGTTATAGTTTTCATGATATAACTTTTAAATTAGTAAGTGTTATGTTAACTAAACTTGGCAGATTATCAGTAAACATTACAATGCTTTCATATGCAAATACCAATTTTTTTTATTGAAGTCTTAAGGTTTGTTAAGCAATGTTTTTCTCGTGCCTTTTTCTTTTTGCATGTTGAATAGGCAACATGCAAAATAATTTTCATAAGATAAAAAATACTTTGATACAGACAATTTTCAAATTTAACATGCAAAATCTTTATAATGCCCAGATAGTTATCAAACATTTCTTAAGAAAAAAAACTATATTTTATCTGTTATTTTTACTAATGAATCTTTGAAGAGGTTCAGTAGATTTGACCAATCTTGTAATCACCATAAAAAATTAGGAAATAAACATAAATTATGCCTTTCATTCTAGAATTACAACATATTACACGAAAACATAAATGTATATTCTAAATAACTTGTTTCATAAAATTATACATCTACAGATATTTAATATTTTTATTTTATTGACCTTTCAGCCATGTCTGACTAACATTACAGAGTTTACACACAGGCACATGTAGCTTTATGTTACCATATCCAATAATACAAAACTGGCTTTTACAAAGTGACCTGTCTTGGCTGTGTTTAGTGGACTAGTATTTTGTAAAATACAGTCACATTTCAATTATTATACATT
>NW_013670111.1:57116-65771 GCF_000517525.1 Limulus polyphemus | reverse complement strand
TTCTATTTAGAATTAAGTTCTTAAACTTAGAACAGTAACTAAAGAAGTAAATCAAATAATTATCTCTTCTAGTTACAACCTTTGTACTCAGTTGCTACTTGATGTAGGTTGTTAAGCTTTTAAAAAAAATTGAACGTAGAGGATATGAAACAAAATATTTTTATTAGGTTTTATATATACATTTGAATAACTAAAAAATCATAAATTACTACATCAATACCATAGAATTCCACTATAATTTATCAAGCTTACTAAGCTGTATTTGGTTCTAAAAAAAAAATATGAAATTTTGAGCAGACTAAAGACGCAACATACCTCCTTGATATTTTGGTTACAAAGAACGAGATGGCATCCTAACACATGAAAATGGCTGAGAAAGCCACTAGGGGATATTCTGAACTTTTCAATTGGTTATTAATATGTCATATATTGAAGTATATATAAGGGACCATTTCAAAAAATAGAAAGAGGTAAGTGGGGCCACTGTTTGATTCAGTACATGAGTGATATCTTATCAAATAGAAAAGATAAGAGATTCTTCTTTTATATTCTAGCTTGTCAGTATCAGTAATTTGAGTTCCTAATTCAAAAAAATTATAGACTTAGAATTTTGACATTACAAACATCTAATTCAACATACCATGTGACACAAAAATTGATGTTAAACTGTTTTTTTATATTTACTTTTCAATTAAGAAATTAAATAACGTATAATACTAAACTTTGAATTATAATATACAATTTGATACCAGACTTATTAACATAAATTCAATGAACAGTAGTCAAATAAAATTTTGAATGCGAGTCAACAAACACAATGACATGGCCTTTGACCCATCTGGAGAGGATTAAGCTTTCTTCACAGCTAAGAGAACAGACTTTTAGAAAACAATGTGTAAATTGATGTCTTCCTAGTTAAGAAAGGGTAGTGAAGTTGTTACGTCCTTCAAAACTTATTACAATAGAACAACAAAGTACATTTAACCACTTAATGTTATAAAATCCATGATTAAATGAGCCAGACTCAACAATGAAATTGTTTTTTTTTTTTAAAGTTTCACTTAATTTGGTCTTAAAAACAGTTTTTGCACTTAAGCACTGTTAATGATGTAAACTAGATGTCTTTTTTTTTTTTTTTTTTTATGGAAAATCTTAGTTGACTTCAAAAACTAGAGCTTCCCAGAAGTACCTGTTGGCTTAAAATTTTTTACATTTAATTCATTTATTTCTTGAAACAATGAAAAATAAAACTGTTTGTCGAAAATTAATCTTAACGAGCAATAACGAATTTAGTCTTAATTAAATTTCATCTCAGCAAACATACTTTTTCACGACACTTGTGATTTTCCTTCTATGGATTGATTGTCACTAAGCTTATTTTTACCCAACTGGGAAATGTATCATACTAATTTAAATATTCCAGGGGTAATAACATATCTACAAACATAAGTTTAAGTGTTGGAAACTTTAGATCAGACATACTTTTAAAATTTACTTCTTTTATAGCAGTTGTGAAATATTACTAGTAATGATGTGGATCATTATGATAGTTTCACCATTTCAGATTTTCCCTAGATTGGTACACAAATGACCAATTTACACGAACCTGTTTCAAATTTTTTAACGTTTTGTTATCCTTACATGCCAACTGTGCCTCCAAAATACTAATTTCCTAAAAGAACCAACACTTAAAACTAAAATTTACTAATATCCAGAAATAAATCATTGCAAATGAACAGTTTCAGCTACTCACCTGGAAAGTTGCATTCATGAAATTCCTGAACATGTGATGGAACATTGCGACCACGAATTGTGATTTCATGCATTCTTCTAAACATTTCCATTTCGTGCTATGAAATTCCAAAAATGAGAAAATATGCATATACAAATATTTTATAGCTTGTTTTTCAATATTCATTTATTGAAAATAAGAAAAAATCATCATAATTCTACAATTTCACTGGAAATAGGAGCAAGTTTGATTTTTTAACTACAGATAATTTAAATGTAGGATTTAATTATCACAATGTGAAAATAATGGTAGAAAATTTAACAATATTTTTATATAATCCTCATTAAACATGCAGTTTGTTTTTGTTTAAGGAAAGAATGATCCAACTGATAATTGAAGACTCAGTGATAATGTATGGTGGTCAAGTACAGTTCAAGTGAAATTTATCTAGAAAGTTCATGAAACCACAAATAAAATTATTTTATTGTAACAGTCTTGACATTTTTTAATACCCAACAATTTACTAATCCCAATTTCATGAATAATTTATTATAAACATTACATTTATGCCTTTACTGGTAAGATAATCTTTACATAACATCATTCCTTTGACCTCTAATTTTGCCAGTCAATCCAGTAAAAGGTTTCAGCCAATATGATAAATTATGTAAAAATATAAATTTACTTGTGATCTAGAGGATACAGCTGGGTGCTCCACATAGAAATTTTTTTGGAATGGCATCAGTTTACTTAGATCCCACCTTGGCTTCCTTAGCCTATCACCTGGTTGCTTTCCTTTAAGACTATTATTTTTTTGTATCATTCCACCTCTTCCTCCCCGGCTCCCAAACCCCCCACCTCTTCCTCGAGTTCCACGGGTCATACTGTTGTCTCTCATTTGTGGACCACTTCTACCTCTTGACATGCTAAATAAATGAAACAATTTTTAAATATATCTTACAGTTATTTAATCTTTGTTTTTTATTCTATCACTATCTGTTATGTTGAAATAGGCAGTTTTCATATACTTAAAATAAAACATCTTACTGTAAATGCTATCTCTATGATCCTCCTCTCTCTCTCACACACAAACACACAGTAGGGCTGAGACGAAGTATTCGAATATTCCGAAGCTTCGGATCTGCCAGTGCCCATTCGAATCTTCACACGTTTATTCATACGCATGCGCTATGCATACAATTTTTGATTAGAAAAAAATGGCGTCAGATAAGGGCGCAGTTGGAAGTAGCTGTAAAAAGGTTTTGGACGTATGGAGTTTTTATAAGAAACTTCATGACCGTAGGAAAGCCATGTGCACTATTTGTAAAAAAGAATTTGCCTATTTAGGCAGGAAAACAAACCTACGGAATCACCTACCCTTGATGGATTTGTAAGGCCTGCGAAGTGCAATGATACATGTGCAAAGAATATAACAGACAGAGTGACTCAAATGATTGTTCAAGACCTACGCCCCATTCGAGCTGTTGAATGCGATGGTTTTCATAACTTAATGAAGTACTTAGAACCGGGATATGTCTTACCAAGCAGAAAACAATTTACCGCTGATATCAACCTTAAACATGCAACGTGCAAACAACGTCTGAAAGAAAGGCTAAGTGAAGAAGCAGCGTTTATATCGTTAACCACGGATATATGGACGAGCATTGCAACAGAAAGTTACATCACCGTAACAGCGCATTACATTGATAACAGCTGTGTGCTGACAATACTATGTAATGCTACTAAATAAAAGCTTCCAGAAGGCCTGTAATCAAACTCTAGGAAATCTTCCTTGCTCAGACTACACAACTGCTGTCCAGTCATATTAAGCTTTGACAGGTCAAATGCCTGAAGGTCAAACTCATGTACAATCAAACTGTAACAAATTAAATACATACATTGTTATAATATAACAAGTATATTCAATTGTAAGAAGCTTCGAAGCACTACTTATAATATTCGTTTCAGCCCTAACACACAGAGTAGCAAGAGGCCATCAACCCATTTAGGTTACCACTCGATGAACTAAGAACCAAATGCAAAAACAAAATTTGTTCTTAGACTTTGAAACTTGTAACCCATTACTCTTAAAATTCAAGTTAATAGTTCTTTTCCAACATTCAGAGCTCCCGTCACTAAAGCAAAGCTCCAGAAGTACAAATAACCAAACTGGGGATGGATGTACATAAGAATAATGTTGGTTGTCCAAAAATATTTAATGTAGCTTTCAAATATGCATTTCGGATACAAAAAATAATTCAGTACAGGTAAAATAGAATGTCCTGAAGCAATTATAATTATCAGGATTTTTAGCTCCAAGTAAAGTCTTTAGTTGAAACACCCCAAGCTCTTAGAACAAATTATTGGCTTTGAATGCTAAAATAAAGACAATCTCTGATTTATGTAGGTCAGAATATGTTCATTCTACTGGTTATAAATATGTCCAGAATCAACAATAGAGGAAATTATACATATTTTTTCAAAGATAAAGGATAAGGTATGGGAAGGTCACATGCTAAAGTGTTCAAAACAGACACTTAAATCAACATAAAAAGGTTTTGAATATATGGCCTGATATATTGATGTAAACATTAAAATACAAAGTCTTAACATAACATAATATCTTGGGACAACATGGGATCTGTTGGTCCATCTCGACTGTTCCATCCTCAAAACTAAGTTATAACTTATTAAAAAAAAAAATTTTAACTCAGCCATTTTAATACATATACTTATCAAGCTTTTTCTTAAACTCACTTAAATTTACTGCCTCTACAGCATCTGAAGGCAACCCATTCCAAAGGCCAACCACCCTGTTAGAAAAATAAAACTGTCTTAGCTGAAGATGATTCCTACCCTGTCAAAATTTATATTTGTGTCCTTTAGTCCTACTATTCTCAATGTTAAATATAAAAAAAGATACATCAACTATATCAATTCCCTTTACAATCTTAAACACCTCAATCAGATCCCTCCTAACCCTTCGTTTTTCAAGAGAAAACAATTTGAGGGATTTTAGCCTCTCATTGTATGACAACCCCTCCATCCCAGGCACCATTCTAGTAACCCTTCTCTGAACCATTTCCAACAATTCAATGTCCTTCCTAAGGTAAGGAGCCCAAGACTGAACATAATATTCCAAATGTGGCCTAACCATTTTTAACAACCCTCTGCTTTCTTCCATACAGCCACTCTTCTATCCAATTTGCTAACTTATCTCCCACACTTATAGAACTCATTTTATATATATATATAAGCCATTTATGTGGTATCTTGTCAAATGATTTCTGAAAATCCAGATACACCAAATCTACACCCTTGCATCATCTACATAAGCAGCAACCCTTTCAAAGAATGTTAAAAGATTTGTAAGGCAAGATTTTCCCTTAGTGAAATCATCAGATACTAGCCTTCTTTTATCATTCCTCAAGGGTCCTATCCCTATCCTAACATTTTGTTTCCCCTTAATGTATTAAAAGAAATCCTTATAGTTAATTTTTGCATTTTCAGCCAATTTTTTCTCATACATCCTTTTTGATGTTCTAATTTCCTGTTTCACCAACTTTCTGGATTTTCTATAATCTTCTACCAGTCAATTTAAATTTCTTAAATTTATGATGCTTTTCTTTACTTTTATTTCTTAAACTCTTTGTGAGCCAACCTGGTTTTCTACTTGTAGCTACCCTTTTCTTTCTATTAGGAATATGTTTACATTGAATATTTAAAAATGTATCTTAAACAATTTTACACATCTGATCAGTGTCTCCAAATAACTCAGCTGTCCAATTCACAACAGATAACTCTTGTTGTATTTCTTCAAAATTTGCTTTTTTGAAATTTGGAAACAAAACAACATTATTCTTTATCTCCATATGCAGGAAAACATTGAACTTGTCTTGTCAGCTGATACTCCATGACCGAAGAGGCCAATCAGAATCAGAGATTTTGAGGAGATTCCTATCAATGATAACTTACTGAGAAATTCAATGCAGGATGGTGAGTTACCTCAATAGGTATATCCTAAATGATTAAATCTCCTGATCATAATTTTTTTAAATTAACTGGTACACCTAATCCCACTTGAATTAAGAAGGAAGACATATGAAAGAGGTGTTTCTGGTATATAAAAAAAAATAATAATAAAAAAAAAAATAAGAAAATGAGGTTCAGTTAAAAATGTTGATGTTGTCCGTACATTCAGAGTCATTCATAAGTAGTCATTTTATGTTTTGTTTTATCAATAAGAAATTTAGTACCCACTGAGTCTACCATACATGGAGTCCAACAGTGGAATGTGCAACACTGTCAAACTGGGACAGTAGTAATACCAAGGTTTTGTGGGTTCTGTACCCAAATACCAACACCTGACAATGCCCATAACATCCATTGAAGCCATCCAATACTGTACATGGTTGACCCCTCAGGCTGTAATATATAGCCTCAGACTCCAAAAAAATATTTTCTTGCTCAGTTTTTTCTCTTTGCTTACTCTGTGTATAACAAGCAAATAAATGCTTTTCTACTAATCAAAATTGGCTTAAGGTGTGATATGTTTAATTTTTTGACATTATTATTTTCTGCATAAGATAATCCATATTTTTAGACAAAATTGTCTCCTGGTATCCATTCCCTTTGCAATAAAAAACTTCATGTTCTCAGTTGACTCTACCCACAAAACACAAGCCAACTGACCATGGAGGAGCCACCATCAGCAGGAATTCAAGGCCAAAGTGGCATGTTGCATCATGCTGCAGGATAATTCCAAAAATGAAAATAACTACCTACCTGGCTAGAACCGGGGAATACAACCCTTCAGCTACTGCAGAACACTGCAGTTGTCCAAAATTGTTAGGAAGATGAAAGTGGATATCATGTTGGTACCCTACATGATTTTTGACAAAGGCAGAAAGTGCAGGTACCATGAAGCAAGCCTTTCATGCACTCACTCTGTCACTGTGTGAAAAATGGAATATTACTACCAAAATAAATTTACTTTTTAATGTATATTTTGTAGGGTAGGGAGGGGTGCAAGTAGATTTTTCTAGCATTTTGTCCCTTGAACATACCCCTGTAAACACATTAATTTCCATGAAATAAATCAAGATCATTAGACTTGGTGCAATACATTTCTTGTCATAATAATATAGCTCACAAGCAGGAAGATAAATGTTACAAATAACAACAAGCCCTAGTAACAGGCTTACTCCTACCACCAGTAATTTATATATGAAAAATTTCAAGTATATAATGCCCTCAAGAGAGTCATTCTAAGACCCAAGATTTGGCTAAGATATGTTGAAAAGACATTCGGATCATAGCCATACACTACAGACAAGATTCCATAATTCATAAGACACTTAACAGACAACACCCACTGATACAATTCAGACTGGAAAAAGATAAACCCCAATTCCTATATGTGATGGTTACCAAGACAAAATTAGAGGTGGTCACTTCCAAATGAAAAATTTCCATAGAATATCCAGAAAAACAATTGGGAAAATTACAGAAATTTTTTTGATGAAATGTACTTAGGGATAACTACAAACTACTGAATCAAGTTGTATGAAACTTTGTATATATGGGCAGATTTTTGTGAAATATATATATATATAAAAATTTCATATGGTCTTAAATGTTTAGCAAATATTACACGATTCACAAGAGCCATGCTGAATGTGGTAAAGGGAGCTCTTATCAGCTTTCTCATTCAGCTTTACTTTGCATGGCCTAGCACATGCATCTAGTTAACCCTTTCGTTACAGGTCACAGGTGAAAGGCCATTTCATCTCGTCTGTTGACTCGCATTCAAAAGTTTATTGAACTACTATTTCATGAACTTATGTCAATAAGTTTGATATCAAACTGTAGATTATAATTCAGATTTTAGAACTATATATTACTCAATTTGTTAATTTAAAAGTAAATATTAAAAAGACACAAAAACATCGATCTTTTGTGTTTTTGTGTGTCACATGGTATGTTGAATGCAGCACTGGTTCAAATTAGATATTTGTGAAGTCAAAATACTAATATTTTTTAGACTCAAATACGGCTTAGTTACTACGTCTGATAAATTATAGTAGAATTCTATGGTATTAATGTAGTTATTTATGATTTTTTTTAGTTATTCAAAAGTATGTATATATATAAAACCTAAAAATAAATAAATATTTTGTTTCATGTCCCCCACGTGCAAAATTTTTAAAGGCTTAGCAACCTACATCAAGCAGCAACCCAGTACAAAGGTCGTAACTAGGAGATAATCGTTTGCTTTACTTCTTTATTTACTGTTCTATGTTTTAGGAAAAAATATATGTGAGAACTTTTTCAAAATAGCAATGATCTATATACATATATAATGTATAATAATTGAAATGTGACCATATTTTACAAAATACTAGTTGACTAAAACACAACCAATACAAGTTACTTTGTACAGACTAAAGATCACCTTTATGTTACTTGATACAGTAACATGAGTGTGTGTGAGCCGCATCATTGTAACTTCAGTATTGTTAGCCAGGCACGGGTGAAAGGTCAATATGATAAAAATAATAAATATATATAAATGTATAATCTTATGAGATTTAAGTTATTTCATCTAAACATTTATATTTTTGTGTTGTAATTTGTGTTCATTCTAGAATGAAAGATGCATAATTTAAGTTTATTTCCTAATTTTTATGGTGGTTGCAAGATTGGTCAAATGTACCAAACCCATACAGAGATTAATTACTGAAAATAACAAGTAAAATAGTTTTTTTCTTAAGAAACATTTGATAACTATTTGGACATTATAAAGATTCTGCATGCGAAATTTAAAAATTTTCTGATGCATAAAAGTATTTTTAATGTTAAGATGAAAATTACTTTGCATGATAGATAGGCAAGATGTGAAAAAGAAAAAAAAAGGCATAATA
>NW_013670111.1:27584-56116 GCF_000517525.1 Limulus polyphemus | reverse complement strand
CTTTACAAACATTAAGACTTAATGAAAAAAAAAATAATTATATTTTGCGTATGAAAGCATTGTAATGTTTACTGATAAACTGCCAAATTTCGTTAACATTCGCTAACTAATTTAAAATTTTTGTCATGAAAACTATAACAAGGACCAAGCCCGGGTTGAGAGAGTTGAAGAATGGTCAATCATGCAGTCTGTCAGTTTTAGCAATCCATAGAAGAACTGGCTTTATGACTTCCAGCTCCATCCTTCTGTTACTTGTGGGAAACTCGAATGTTCCAATAGCTTTATGCAGAATGTTGTTGCTATGCAAGACAATAAATAACCAACCAGTTCTCTTGGAAATAAGAACCATATGTGATTATGATAACAAGTGACTGTCCATCATAGTTTTTAAATAGATTATGATAGGATATTTGTGCTTCAATAATTTCTCTCTTTTCTGATTCTAGTAGTGGCTGTGTAACATTATCCTTTCCTATCTGTTTCCTGAGGTGCCTTTTATAAAATACCCTGCTTTGTTTGTCAACAGGAACAATGTGGAAGTAGAATGCATTGTCTTTACACTGTTTCTATGATGGTGCCATGGCTTGTGAGGTGTAATAAAGCATTGATAGCAGTGGCTACGTACACACTGTGACTAGTGTTAAAAAGTCTGGTCTAGCCAGGTAACACTACTACTGATAACTGAAAGTATATAATCCATGATGGAGCAGATAAGGCTTTAAAAGGGCATAAACAATTTACAATTTTCAGCTTCTATTCCCTGCTACAACTTTAGTGAATTGGTGGCTAGGGTAGCACTGGTGTTAATTCTCTCACTATGGGCTCAGTCCCAGGAACTGACCTCATTTTGTGCTTGTTATAGTTTTCATACTATAACTGTTAATACAGTGTGTTTATCTTCACAAATTTTGGTAGATTTTTAGTAAATATTACATGTCATTTGTATCCAAAAAATCAGTTTTCTAATTAAGTATTTTTACTACATTTTTTCCGTGAATATGTTGAATCTTATTTTTGACTAGCCAGAGTGCAAAATGAATTTTAAATTAGGATTAAAAATACTATTCTTTGTGTCAAAAATCTCAAGTTTCATTTGTGTAGCCTCCTCTAAAACCTAAAAACACAGAGCTTTTTTTCAGAAAAACTTTATATCTTGTATGTTGTTTACTCTATTTTATCTCTGTACAGGTTTGTTCAATTTAACTAAGCTTGTAACCATCATAAAAAATTAGGAAATAGATCTAAATTATAATTTTTTCATTCTAGAATGACTACAAATCGTAACTAAAAAAAACAAACAAATGTATATTCTACATAACTTAAATTTCATAACATTATACATTACATATATTTAATATTTTTTATTTTATTGACCTTTCAGCCATGTCTGACTAACATTAGAGGTTACACGCAGGCACATGCGGCTTTATGTTACCATATCCAATAATATAAAACTGGCCTTTATAAAGTGACATGTCTTGGCTGTGTTTTAGTGGACAATGTTTTGGTAAAATACAGTCACATTTCAATTATCATACATTATTACTATTTACAAATAAATTCTTAAACTTATTTTTATTATAACACAGAAATAAATAAAGAAGTAAAGCAAACAATTATTTCTTATATTCGTTTGCTGTGCCTTATCAAATTTTGCAGATGGAGGATGTGAAAGGAGATAATCTTTTTAGGTTTTATTTATACATTTTGAAATAACCAAAAATCATACCACAGAATTTCACTGTGAACATTCTTTACAGAGAACTTTATGAATCTCAATGTGAACACATTTTGTACAGAATTTTATAAGTCTTAACATCTTGGAAAAGATGAAATTTTGGAAGGGCAAATTCCATTTTAAGGAGCTAGTTGTTAAAGAACTTGATAACACTTTTAATAACCTCTAATCAGGAATCATTACTATACTTCTCTGATTAAGACTTGCAGTATATGGAAATCGGTGTTTTTGTTTCTTAAGAAAATTAAAAGGAAATTCAGATGTCTATGTTACTTTTTTTTAATCTGTTTATGCCAAGAGGAAAATTATATGTATTTGAATATTCATCGTAGATAGTTAGAAGTTTTGACAACAGAAATGTGGATGCTTAAATGACTTTTTCTTTAGTTTATCAAGCATAGTAAACACATGAATAGATTTTATTAAGCTTGACTGGCAGTCATACCAATTATAGCAAAAGTTAAATATGCCTGTGATAGGGGACATCAAACATGAGATTAGTTCTGTACTTTTTTTTTTTTTTATACACCAAATATTTCATTTGGAATAAATGATCATTTGTGAATTGCATGCACAGCATCCACATTAACAGCTGTTGTTTCTTCCTCAGCTGATAGTTTCCATTTGTTTCTTCCATTAGAATTTTCATCAGGCATAATTTAGTACCATGCCTGATATCTCCATCTGCATGGAAATGAGATGGAACACTTGTTCATTTGTACTCATTTACCCATGTTCATCTCTTTTAGGTAAAGAAAAAGGGCCATGCCATATCTATGGTGACCAGCTGCAATGCTGTAAGGAAACATTCCCAGCTTCAGTAAGGTATTTTAGACATTGGCCCTCCCCACAGGCATGGAGGAAGCATAAAAGAACCACAGTCATTTCAATTAAAGTATCCCACAAAACCAGTACTGATAAATCAGATTTTGAAGATTTCAGTTTTGACATAAAAATTTGAAGTGCATCAAGTTTTGGTTTAAATTCTGACAATCTGTGTCATGTTTTTGGCACACTGGATGCTGCTGCATTGCAAGTTTTCCAAGCTCTCTCTCAAATCCCTAAGACATGTGGCATTACGATCAGCAATAAACAGTGTAATAAATATTATTTTCAATCATAAAAAATCAGATACTTTATTAATTTTTTTTTTTTGGAAAATATTGCTCCACACTAAAAATTTTGTACTAAAATTATTAAAAAAAAAGAGAGTGGTATACCTAAGTTCTGTTAGGCTCACATTTTTGCATAAGAGCTTCATTATCATCAGGCACCTCAAAACCACATTATGAATTTTTCAAAAAATTAGACCCCCTAGGACTTTAGGATGAGTGTTATAGGGTGTCTATATAAACAAAAAATAGGCACTTTTTAAACAACAGAGGGGTCCACTAATCCCCCTTTCATCCCATGGGTATTTACTCTTACCAAGTAATACTCATAAGTAATATTCCTAAGCCTAAGGTTTTTGTGCCCTTTTATCATTCTAAATATAAAAAACACTATCTGAAAAGGGGCCAGTGTTTTTTTTGATATTCTTGTTCAGACTATGCAGCTGTAATATGACATAATTATAACAACGATTAAATATATTTTTTGTATGTATCAGTAACTGAGATTAAAATGGATTTATTTTATCTAGTTACAAAATTTTATTAAATGAAATTACGTATTGAAAGAATCTTCTACAATTGCACAAATGAAAATTTTGAATATGGCTGCACAACGGATCGATTTTCCTGCTACTGCTACGTCTTACTTAAGACTCTTAGTACTACTACAAGTCATACGACCATACAACTACGCCACCAGCAGATTCATCATTTACCGATTTACTTCAGCCATTATGCATAGGCGAGGTTGACTATATATTATTTATTATAACATATATATATAATATTAATAGATAATAAAGGCATTCTTCTTACTTTCATTTTACATGCTAATAACTTAAATACGACTTACCCCCTATCTCCAGATCTACCTCTGAATGACATTGAATTCTGTGTTGAGAAAGAATAAATTTCGATCTTTCTGAAATAATTTTAACTACTATTCACAAACCTTACAACAAGTTGAACAATAATGCAACGTCGCTTACCGGTTGTCTTCTTCAACACAAAGAGCTTTGATGTAATTGTGATAAACAGATAACGGTCACAAATCATTAGCATTCATTCGCTTTATAAAATAGACCAGACGTAATTTATAAAAATAGTAATAATATATAGGTTAAAGATATTAAATTACTTTATTTTTTACGCTTAGTTTTTTTAAAATATCAAAAAGTAGTTAATAAACTATCTATTTGGGCAAGATATAAATTAACTAGATCTTTTGCACGTGTATAGGTAAAAATCATGTATTACTACGACAAATTGACGTCATTTTAAGCCTGGTCTGAGAATAACGATTACGCTAAGCTAGTTACAAGTAAAAATTTTTGGAAATTATCAGAAGGAAAAAGCTCTAAATTCCCTAATTTTTTAATTATCTTACTTTTTTAATGTTTCAACCGGTTTTAGAATTACGCTCAATTCACATTTCGAATTTTACTTTATTAATGTCAAAGTGTTTTCTAGAATTAACAAATTGTACTTCTTTTCAGTATTGTGTTCACAAAAGTTTAAAAAATGAAAACTTCTTTCTTGTCGGTTAGCCTCGTTACATAGTAATCTGTATTTTATGTTAATGGAATAATTGAGATAATAACAATAATTATTATTTTTCCGGACATCAAATGGTTTGCTATCAGTAAGCACTATGATGAAGTGTTTTATGTGAATTAGTAAGGGTTGAAAATAGTCGTGAATTCTTAGAGACTAAGAAATTCGGTCAATAAGCTAATGGAAACTACCAAAAGTCATACTGAATTAATCGTTTACCACAGTGTGGTCGTGGACTTCGTATTGATCACATTCACATAATTAACAATTTAACATATTCGCTATAGAATATAAAATAACTTTGTTTACAGTTTTCCTAATCTTACATATTTCAACACAAGTCTAAGCATTTATCACATACCAGAGATTTTAAACTAAATATCTTATATATAATTTCCTATCATTCTAGGTTATCATTTCTTAAATTCATTTTTCATTTTGAAGAATTAGTAATTTTGATTTGTTCTCTTCATAAGCCAGAGTTTAAGTCTGGCTGTTGGGCTCTCTTTAGCAAGGCCATCTTAAGAATTGCTGGAATAAGCGGGCATGGCATGTGATTTCCACTATATTTAGTAATATAGGAAGTAAAAATAATTCGTTTAGTCTGTTTCTATGCAATCCTAGCACAAGTGCATAGTCCCCCCCCCCCAAAAAAAAAGAAAGAAAAAAAAACTCTTGAAATTGTTCTGTTTGCCTTTACGTTTTTGCTGTTCTCGATAGCAGGCGGCATCTATTATGACCATGGGGATGATGAAGCAACTTAGCACATTAGTGTAAAATGAGTCAACGACTGCAATGTTTTGTCACTGGCCAAGTGGATGATGTCGTTATGTTACAGCCCATGAATGTTGTGATAGAGTGATCAGTCATGTGGTACCGCTATCACAAAAAAGAATATGAGGTTACTGCAAGAACTGAGCCTATGTACTTGCTCAGTTCTACCTGGTTATTCAGGTGTTTAGTTTTAGAAAGGTAAGAAAGAAATCTGCTGATTAATTCATTAATGTAGTAGAGGCTATGGCCTATTTGTATAATCAAGTACATACATTGTTTTGGCTTTGTCTGTAATAAAGATTGTTTAACTTTATATGACATGTGCCCAGTCACCTTATTTCTCATACACATGCTTCACAGTGGCACAGCAATATGTCTGCAGACTTACAATGCTAGAAACCGGGTTTCAATACCCGTGGTGGGCATAGCCCAGGTAGCCCAATGTGTAGCTTTGTGCTTAATTATAAAAACAAACAAACAACAACTCATACACAACTTAAAACTCATTTGCTTTTAAAATCCAAATTATTTTGTAAATGTTATTTTCAGTCCTTCCATTATTAAATGGATCTATCTGATTCTTACATGGATATCAGTTTATTTGAGAATACCACAAGTAGATAGGAAGGAGAAATTTGGTGACATGGCCAAATTTTGGACCTAAGTTATTGTGGACTTTATTGTTTTGTTAATGTGTTTATTGTCCTTTCTTGATCGCCCGTGTTTGAACGAGTTTAAAGGAAAACACATAACTAAAAGAATAGCTTAGTCTCAAAGTAGAAGTATTCATGACCAACAGAGAGACACTTGTATGAAGAAGGTACCAAGTGCAGGAGAAATCCTCTCCTGGACAAAGGACTTTTGCTCATATTGTGAAGGTTCCCGTCATTGATCAGCCTACAACTTTAGACTCAGAAAGATATGTTGATATCTGAAGCACCCAGGGAACGACTGAGGATTATAGATACAGATTGGTGTGTGGTGAGTCTGAAACCAATTGAGGAGGTCTCTAGAGAACTCTCAGGTTCTTAACAGCTAGAGTACTGCAGCTCTAGCTCTGGTCCAGACCACCAATGACCAGTACAGAGCTGAATGTGACACTGCTGAACAACATCTGCCAGGAAGAATAGTTTTCCTGGCAGATGAATCAGCAAGCACTCATGAACCATAGGACAGTGAATCTTTCTGAGCAGAGAAGTACCCAGCAATGTCAGCCATAACTTTTGATGACATGTGTGGTCAAGCAGGGCTGTATGATGAGTTGCAGCAAATACCTCGTTGCCCTGAACCAGGAATTGATTTACTATCCAGGTATTGGCATGTACGAGTAGATACCTGCAACACTGGAAGCATATCAACCAGATATTTTCCAAGAAAACAAAAACCATAGGCCCTTCTGAGTGAAGACAAGCAGATTTACCCCAGTATTCAGAGGTACACCGAAAGAAGATCTCAACCATTTCCTGGAGCATTTCAGGCAGATAACACTAAGGTCCTGTATTGATTTTAGATGGGTGAACGAGATAACTAGCATTGATGCCTTCCTTTTCCTGCCATGTGTCAGAAGGTTTCCATTGGCTCATCACTTTGGAACCGACATTCATATACTGGCACATTATGCTGAACAATGGAAGCAACCCTAAGACTGCTTTTAGGATAAGAAATAACTTTTATAAATTATCAATTCTGTTACATGTCATTAAATCTGTGTAATACACGTGCCATGATCGAGATGCCAAGGGAGCTTACACTGGAGAAACTGGAATGTAAAAGATGCCTGGTCTACATCGACAATTATTTGGTGTTTGGTTGCACTTTGAAGTCTGTGGCTGAGAACATGAGAATGGTATTCCAATGGATAAATAAATCAGCCTTGAAATTGAAACCTGGAAAGTGCTCACTCATCTTCACGGAAGTAGAATTTCTTGGTGACGTTTTATGGAGAGGTGGAGTTTTTATGGATCTAGCTAAGATAACTGCAAGTGAAAAGTCCACAGTTTCCTCAGTTTCATATCATGTTAACAATGACTTGCAGCCGACTTCTCCAAGATGACAGAATTCCTGAAAGTCAAGACATTCTTTGGATGGAGTGAGGAATGTGACTAAGCATTCAAATCCCCACAGCTTGCTTTAGAGGATGCTGCAATTCCAGTCTATCCATGACAGGACTTTAAGAATTGGAGCAATGTTATCAGTGTTGCAGGATGGAGCAAAATGTTAAATCATGTATGCTAAGTTATATGCTTCTGGCTCCCAAATGCACATATTGTATGATGTAGAAAGAGCTACTTACAGTTGCAGTCTTTGTAACACACTATCGCCACTACTTATATGGTAGGATTCAAATTCTCCAGCCATTATTATATGGTAGGATGTTCACTGTCTGGGAAGACTATGCTGTGCTAAAATGGCTAATGAGCCTTAAACGACCAGAAGAGAAGATAGCATGTTGGATTACAAGGTTGCAAGAACATGACTTGGTCATAATGCATCATCCAGGCCCACATCTTAGAAATGTAGATGGACCATCTCGCCCTATGCTGAAATATTGTTCATTTGTGGAATGTCCTGATCCTGGAAACCATCGTGGGAGTTGAAATCATAGCTATTTTCACCCCCAGCAAAGGGAAGCCATGAAATAGGATATTCCATTGGTCGATGGATGCCATGATTAACACTTTAGGAGTTACAGGCAGAGCAGTTGAAGGACCCCAACCTAGCATGGACATTCCTTGCCATACACAAAAGTAAAGCCCGACCAGTACTAATGGAAGAGTAGAGAATGGGTGAACGCAACCTATGGCACTTGTATGGCCGGTTACAAGTGCAGAAAGGTGTGCTATAAATCACTGAGATGTAGTTTTTCAACTGTGGTGCAACTAGTAATTTACAGAGTTCTACAGCATGAAATTCGGCAGAACTTGCCTAACAAAAAGATTGGAAGGCAAGAAGATATGATTCACCCTTATGCTAACATTTCATAGCAGTTCTTTTGGCCAAATGTATGTCAAGATATTCGATAATCTTGTAGATACTGTACAGTATGTACAGCCCAGAAAAAGAACTGACCAAGACAGTGTAAGCTGCAACAGAGAATTATTGGATAGCTCTGGATAATACTGGTCTACTCCCAAAAACTGCAAGATGTTATTGATACATACTTATCATTATCGAGTATTTCATGAAGTGGCCTGAAGCTTATCCAGTGGTATATATATTAACACAGTTCATTATTGACATGTTGGTAGAGAAATGAATAGCAAGATTTGGGGCACAGGAAACATTTACATGAATCAGGTAGCTAATTTCCACAGCCAACTGTTTGCTAAATTCTATAAAGTGTTGAGAGTTGTGAATATGTGTACTTCACCTTATTACTTGCGGTCTGATGGTTTGGTAAGATGGGTAACATAAACTACCAAGTGGGTGTTTGTAAATAATTGACTGGGATGAACACTTTCCATAACAGAACAACTGAACAAATATCTACAGCATGTTTGCTGAACATTTTCTTATTTGGGTAGGAAGTACTACTCCATGTTGCCGTGATGTATAGTTCTACCACACGATAAGACATTCCTCATTGTCCACAGGAATAAAGGTCAATGCTGGTCAATGCACGTGTGTTCCCTCAGTAGCTAAGGAAGGTTTCTTGATAAAAGAAGAAGTGTTATGGTTGGATGGTAAAAAGTATGTTCTAGTGTGGACAATGGGTTTGGTTTTGTTATATGCTGGCAACATGAAAGCACTTTGGATCTACCTTACCTGAACAGATCCAAACCAGGTACTCCAAGAAGTTGACCCATAATGTATGAGTTATGGTGGATGTGAGGTTTATGAAAGCACATGGAATACGTCAATAAGCTGTGTCCATATGTCATATATGAACCTTTGATGTACTGAATTAATCAGGAGTCTGAGGATAAGATCGATGAGTCAGAGGAGGACGAGGATGTCATTTTAAGGCACGCCAGCTCACATGACAAGGGAGAAAGAGCTAACTAGATTTCTTTGATGGTGCATGATGAATAAGATGAGGAGCTGCTGGAGACAGAGGTGACAGACAGCTTCAACCATTGGAAGAACTACTGATGTTGATCTCCTGATTGATATAAGTGAGACTGTTTGATCATCGAAAGCCAGGATAGTCAGGTAGTTGGAAGATTGCTTTCCAAACCCTCAAGTGGTGAGATGAGGTACAGTGTTTGAGTTACATTGTATGGTTACCACTTGACTGACAGATAGGATGATCATTAGGTGAAGCACCTGATGATTGAAAGGAAGTGGCATTCCTCAATTTCCAAGCTATCAGGTGGTGTACACTGTATGTATGCCATAACTTATGTAATTTTCACTTGTTTATCCAGTTAAGATGGTCGTTTGGACAAGAAACCAATGACTGAAAGGGCATTGCAATCCTTACTGTCTGAGCTATAAAGTGGTATTAAGATATGAACTACACACTACATTGTAGGGTTATCACTCGATCATTGATAGCTAGGACATTAATGTGATTGAGAGGTGGGTGACTGAAAAGAGCGTGGCAATCCTTGCATTCTGAAGCCATGAGAAGTAATGTGAAACACCATGTATGGTTACTACTCAGTCACCAGAAGTTAAGACAGCTGGAGTGAAATAAGATAATACCAAATACATCGATAGTTTGCACAACTGAAGATGATAGTTAGGAGTTTGAACTCTCAGTTGAAAAGGCATTACAATAGTTGCTTTCTGAGCTATTAGGTAGTAATGTTTGCAGAATGTATAAACTACATTTTGTAACTATTGTTCAATCATAATAAACTAGGACAGTCATGTGATTATAAAATCAGTGACAAAAAATTTATGTGAAGCTTGCTTTCCAAGCCACTGAATGAATTTACTGATGAGAAACATTCTCTGATGTTTTGAGAAAATCACTCTCATAACCTAGCTGAGTGGTGAGAATTTTATGGAACATGCCATTCTATATATACTCTAGATTTGCATTTATTTACCTGGAAATTATGCTTGATCTACAAGCTATGGGGGGAGTTGTCTTTACTCTGAGTGATTTGAGGTACAGTAAGAGCACGAACTTTAATCTCTAATAATTAAACTTTTAGCTAAAAGTCTTAATTCACCTAAATTTTGGCCAGTGATTATTTATTTTCTGAAGCTTGAAATATAAACGAGTAAAGTTTGATAGCTCTTAAAGGATAACACAATCGCAACGTGATTCATGTAGAACCCAGAGGTGATTTGTATAAATTACTAGAGTAGTTGTCAATGTGTAATGGTGGTATATATATATATATATATATTAGCAATATTTGTATATATAAATAGATATACGTGTGTGGTTCCATATGCATGTATGAACATTACATAATATTATTCATGAGTGTTTAATAACACAAATCATTCAATTACACAAAGAGCATAACAATAATAAGCAATGAGGACATGGAAATAAAGCATTTGACCTCAGTGTTAATAATTGATGAATATGAGGTTAACCGTAATAAGTGACATGAAAATTATTATTGTAAAATGTAGTGTACCTGTTATTTTCAGTAGTGTCAGTAAGAGAGAGTTTTAATTTTGACACTGAAATATTTGACAGGTAGTGAATTTTCATGGAAGGGATGAAAGAAATAAAGAAGCTCACATTATGGTTAAGAGAGAGAAAGAGAAAACACAGTTTTACCTTGAGTTTGAATAACATAGTTTTATCTGATGTTTCTCATAAAGAGTAGTGCAAAATATATTTCAATTGGACCTAGCCGAAATTTTAAGGAGTAGGTGAACTTATCAGTAGTAAATGAAATTAGCTTATATATCATAAGAAATATAAACTTGTTGTACCCAGTGTTTTATTTGGTTGTGATAGAAAATTTTCAGTAATGCAGATTGACATATTTTCAACAAGCATACAGTTTTTCTAAATTATTTCTTAATGTTGTTTCATTAGCTATCGAGGTGGAAGTGGACTTTATCACTGCACACAAAATAATGTCAAATCAAGTGTCCCCTACTTGAAAACGTGCAATGAATTCCAAGCCATAGTTCAACAAATGATAAGGTTAACAGGAAGCATTTCTTGCAGTATTCTAATATTCTATAACAACAGTTTTAGTTCCTTTGTACAACATCTTCCACAGAGTTTGTTGAGGTCAGCCAGTAGACCTGGAAACTTTATTGGTGGTATATTCTCCTTTGGAATTGCTTTGTTTCATGTCTAATAACACTTTTTGAATTTCTACGATAACTTCCACAGATATAAGTAGGTATCCTAATTGTAGATCTTTAGTCACAGATCCTTTCTCTACAAATTTATGGATGAGATATAGATATAGGCTCTTGACTTACATGTGCCTTAAGTAACAATTCTGTCATAAAGCCACTACTGTATTACATTCATTGCTATGGAAACTTCACAAGTACTGTGCAGTCTTGCAGAGAAACTACGTTTGCAGGCATCTAAAGGCAAATGAGCACATCTAACAGCTGTGTAAACTTACATACAAAGGACATAACGTCAAAGATGATGTCATATAGCAAAAGTGGCATTCCCAGGCAGACAAACACAAATTCTAGAAATTCATTACTCTTGACCTCTAAAAAATGTACACTTATTTATACTAAAATGTGTTACAGTTTGGGAGTTATAAGCAATGGAATGCATGAAGGTAACTTTATAATTTCTCTGTACTTGTGAAACAATTACAATTTAACCCACTTCTTTTGTATGTGTGTCTGGTATTAAGGTACACTGATTTCCAATAAGTAGATACAAGCATTCACAAAATGTAAGTTTTGAAAACGTTATCCAGAGTAATATTTCAAACACAGAAACAAGGAAGTACAAATGCAGTTGTGAAAAAGTAAAGCTGAATTTTATTCGTGAATAGTGTGTGTGTGTGTGTGTGTTTTACCAACAGTTTAGCATCTATGTTTGTTCAAACTCAAAATAGCTGCTTGGGTAGAAAGAAGATTGTCTAAACATGCGTATACAGGACAAGAATAAGATAAAGAATCATGAAATATCATACTTCGAAGTCATATCAGGGTCTGAGCACTTAGATTACCTATATTAATGACTACTTCAAAGAAACTCACGGGAGAGAGTCATAACTACATTCAGAACACCTACAAAGGTGTCAAAATGCGCATGTCACGACCTTTTAAAGAGATACATTCAAAAGTTAATTAAACAACTGTATCACCAACGTATGTCAGTAAGCTTGGCATCAAAACGTAGTTTATAATACAATATTTATATTACCTAAGTTTTAATTTCTTAATGTTAAAATAAATATTAAAACAAATCTTAATCTGCCGCTTTTGGAGTCACATGATTTGGTGGTGCTGAGATTTTTTTCATTTGTATATATTTTTTCTCTTTTCTTACAAGCTCTTCAGGTTGTTTAACCAATTAGAAACACATGCTATTGATTCTGATAAGCTAGAATATAAATTTCCAACGTTTTATATTTTTCTTTTACTGAGATATCACTATATTTGTTCAACCCACCTTGGTTTGTTTATTGTTAAGCCACAGTATCGAAATCCGAATTTTATCAAAATAAACCTTCAGACTTACTGCTGAGCCACTAGGGGGCTCAACTCACACTGATATGTTTCTTCCATATTCTTTATATTTTTAAAAAATGTCTCTAACTCTTTCTGATATTGCTCTTCTACATTTTATAACCAATAGAAAGAACAAATTGTACACTACATAAGTCACATGATCATGTGTTTTGTTTGTGCTATAAAAGTCGATAATTTAGTATCAGAGCTTGATGTGTTTGGACTGAAGACGTTACTCCAAAGAGTAATGAAATATTTAACCAATTTATAGGTTAGCTAGAAAGACAAATAAATTGCATTAGATTTTGTTGAACATAGTTTAGTGAGTGATTTGTTTTTTTGTTGTTGTTGTCTAAAATTCATATCTAAAAGCTACATGAATTCTTGTTTGGATAGTTATCATAGTAAGAACAAAGAAGGCTTACAAAAGCATTCACTCCTATTCACATCTTGAGTAATGCCGAGGAACATAAGATAATGTATGCACTACATTGCCCAAATTCTACATGATTATTTCATAGCTAAGACAGTTTGTTAACTGTAAGATGAACGGGACTGAAAGGGATTAGCCACCCTTGCTTTTTGAGCTATCGAGCAAAGTTTCATTAAAGCAGATATCTGTAGGATATCAGATGATAACTGCTTGATTTACTTCATCAGTTAAGACAGTCAAATAGTTGAAAAATCAGTGGCTGAAAGAACATTGTGACCCTTGTTTTCCAAGACAATGAGTGAATTTTCTGATGTAAAATGCATCCAACCTTTTTGTGAGAATCACTCACCTGTTTTGGGTGAATAGTGAGAATTCTGTTGAGCATGTCACCTTACACTTGCTAGATTCTCCCTCACATACCTAGAGAAGTATAATGATTCTATATGAAGGGAGGAAGTTGTATTTCATCTGAGCATAAGTTGATATACAGGAGTAACTACACAAGTATTAATCCTGGCTGATGAGAATTTAAACTGAAAATTCTTAGTTTGGCTGAATTCTGCCGATGATTATTAATTTTACGATTCCCAGAAAGAAAAACGGGTTGAGTTTGGCGGCTTCTAGGTGGTAACACATTACAGGACCATAACTAGCAATATATATTTTCAGAAAATAGCATGAGAAGGTTACTAAAGTGATGTATTAGGGAGCTGGAGGCAGTCTGTTATAAACTATTAATGTATGTAACGATATTTAATGGTGATATATGTTTAAGGCAATACATGTATATAAATAACTGTTGTATATCATGAATGAATCAGTTACACGACTGATTTGAACTGGGTGTTGAATTCTTTGTGATATGAAGTTAACTGTGATTACTAATGTGGATTGTATTATTTAAAGACAGAGTGCACCTGTTACTGTAATTAATACCAGTGAGAGAATGTTTCAGTTTTAGCCTTGTACTGCTGCTGCGTGGGTATATGATGTTGTGGTCTGGCTGAATGAAGTTTTTGATTCAGATATTGGTGTAGGTAACAATGGTGTTTTTGTAGTTGGTGTTTGATTATATCCTTGTTCCATACCTCCTTGTAGAATTCTAAATCGCATTCGTCAGTGAGTGGAATTTAAACTGGCTTTCAGTGTAAACACGCGAGACTTGCGAATGTTAATTGTTTGCTGACAGCCATTACTTCTGCTCGAGCTAATAAATTCGTTTGTAAGATTAATTCATAAGTTTATTTTCCTTGCACACAAGCCTATATACTCTTGCGCACTGTAGCTCGCGCTAGCTATGTAACCAAAGGACTTGTTTGTTTTCTCGTATTATTCACTATTTGAGGGATGTATGTTTACAGTTCAAAGTTTTTAAGCTGTTTTGGCTGACTGGCAGGTTTTGGCCAGAATTATCCAAATTTTGACTGTGACTCACTTGACTCATTATTGAAGTGTGCTGTTAACTTATTGTGTGTGCCTAATGCTGACATTAGGAAAGATTTATGTTGTTCAATACATGTATAACAAAGGTATATGTGTATAGTTAGATATATAGGTATTCGAAAATATATATTTTTCAGCTGTTACATCGTGGGAGGATGGTTTCTATTGAACAATTGCGGGCTGCCATTGACAGCTTTAGTTTTCATAAACTTTGGCACTTGCGAGCATGATGATATGGCTGCTGATCATTGTATGCCACCAACATGGCGAATTACATGGAATATAATAGCAATGAGTGTTTTATTGATTGTGCCGTTTCTTGTTGTGTTCCTCATTTGCTGTGGGGACATTGAGAGCAACCCTAGCCCAGGTATTTATACAGTGCTAGTTGTGAAAGCAATGTGCATGTTAAAAAAACAGTATGCTCATGTGGATATGCTGTTCGAAAAAAAGTAGTAAGCAAATATGTAGTAAAGTAAATGTACCTGCCAATTTTACAACAGATATTAGCTTTAACATGTCTTTTGAATGTCCAGATGGCATAGAGAAAGATGCTGGTTTTAATTCTGGAAGTCCACTTCACACAATATATGAATCTCCAGGCTGAAATACGTCAGTTATGTCCAGTTGCTAATGCACAGGATAATGCGGCAGTTGGACATCCAATTACCACAGCTACAGGGGCGGATTTAGCAGTCAGCTAAAGCTGACCGGGCCTCTCTTTAGGCCGGGCCCCCTTTATATATAATGTTTTTTAGAAATAAATTACTTTAACTCTGTTATATTTATTAAGTCTATCAATTTATCAGGCTATCTGTTGAAATTATTTCCTTTCGCTTGATGTATAATATTGGTATGAATAAAGCCGGCAGGGCCCCATTTTATTAGCTGACTAGGCATTTAGGCTTAAATCCGCCTCTGCACAGCTAAGTATAGTACAGATGCGTATTCTTATCAGAATGATGCAACCAAACGCAAAAGCATACTTTAGGCCAACCTGTTTAAACACCTTCCAAGTGGACTAATTGTAGTGAAGTAGGAGGCAAAAGTAGAAAGCAAACCCCGAAACAAAACGGATTAGATCACTTCAGTACTATTACTCTCAGCCTCATATAAAAAGTATAAGACGTGAATATTATAAAAGTAATTCAAACTCAATACTAAATCGTGTAAGAGCAGCGTATCATAGTAATCCATCTCTGATAAAGCGTCGTGCATTGGATAGCTATTATAGTAATCCATCTCTGATAAAGCGTCTTTTTATCAGAGATGGATTACTATAATAGCTATCCAATGCGCGTCGTGCATTGGATAGCTATTATAGTAATCCATCTCTGGTAAAACGTCTTACATTTGATAGCTATTATAGTAATCCATCTCTGGTAAAACGTCTTACATTTGATAGCTATTATAGTAATCCATCTCTGGTAAAATGTCTTACATTTGATAGCTATTATAGTTATTCATTACTTGTGAAACGATATGCTAAAGATAGGTATGATGCTAATCCTGAACCTATACGTGCTGGGATGAAGCGAGCTTATCATGAAGACCCGATTGTAAGGATTTACAAGTGATATGCTTATGCTGCCAACCCTAATCCTGATCGTGCTAAAGCCTATTATGAAAAATCTAGTGCAGACAGAATAAAAAAATATTACAAGCTTAATACAAACACCATAAGATTGGTAAAGACAAGAAAAGAGAGACATGTATAAAACCAAGTGAAAAAATGCTAGATGAGCGTCGAATTACGAGGTTAGTTGTAAATTCAATTTGTAAAAAATATAATAGGATGCGGAATACTTTACCTTCAAACACAACATGATATATCGCTAAGTTAGTTAGAAAGACGGCTGAGAAAACCTTGGCACATAAGCATCTTGCATTTGGTAAAATATTCATTGTAATATCGAGAGACTTACCAGCGTGAATTCATTAAAAATTTTCAACAGATGTGTGTTGTTGGCGTCATTGTGCAAAGCCTCTGAAGCAGCTTCTAAAAGTGAGATACAAAAATTTTTTTGTGGAGAAAGCTTACATATTCATAATACCGAGTCTCTTTTATTTCTAGAAACTTCTTATTTCAGTTCTGATTTTACAAAAATGAAAGTGTTCTTTACAGTAAGTTTTCTTTATACAATAAGGGTGCTTGTGGGAGTGGGGCTGCTACTTAGGTGCGTTATGAATTACGCAAAACTTGTTTGCCTTAAGTAACTGCGAATATCTGCAATATACTCATTAAGATTGGTAAGTGTACTCCACTAGAAGCCAGGTGATATGTTCAGCAGATGGATGATTGCACACCGTCGGATATGCATGATCCACATCTACAAGGGCACAATAGACAGTGACACTTTGATTCAAATGCTTCTGACTCTAAATTGCTATATTTACCTCACCTTGGACCTTATTATCTTAACATCAGGAAGATAATCATTAAATTATACCACGTCAGAATGATTACAAAATCTGTGGCATTGACCGTGCACTAAATAGAGGTGATGTATGTGCATTCCAGGAAATTGCAAGAGAACAGAAGGTACATTAAAAACATTATGTTGGACTGTATGAAGCTTTTAATGAAATTAAAATGTTTGAAACATTGAAAACAACTTTTACATTGTATCACAAGAAGTGTTTAGAGCATGCTGAGTATAGCTGTATGTCATGTAACAAACTCTGTTACAAACATGAATGTGTACAACTGGATTGTTACACTCAACCAATCATTGGTGATGATTTGGAATGGCTGCTGAGATATATTAGAACAACATCCTGCTCCTGATGATGGGTTGCCCATGGGATACATCCGTAGGTACTGTATATAGAAATTCCGTGCAGGAATACTTCCACCACAGTGCATGTTAAATGATTTAACGTTTGACACAGTTCCTTCAGAAACTGCCCAGATGAATTAATATAAAAAAGTCTTGATTCAGAGGGCAAAAACCTTCTAGGTTGTAACCAAAATGAGGATGGTGGCTGGAAAACGATTATCTCCTAGCCATATGGTCAGCAAGGTGCAGGGTTCAACTTTTCATATCCCTTTACTCTTGCAACAGATCTTTAAAAGGCTACCCAAGCCTGAAGAACCTATTACAGAGCACGGAGAGCTATTTATGTTGTTGTGCAGCATACCTAGTCACAAAAATGTAGTTTGGCAGGATACAATTGACATGCATAAGGTGTATTCGACTTTTTGCAAGTTGAAGGAAATCAACCAATTGTATCATGACTATACTGTAATTTCAACGTCTATTAAGATTACTTATTTGTTCCATTAGCAAATAGTTTGAACTTAAACAGAAAAGGCACAAACGATAGAATTAAATTAACATCAGCATCAGGGTTAAGATTAGACGAAAAAGTACTGAATTTGTTACTGTAGAACCGAATATTGATTCTAATGAAGCTAAAATTGCTGTAGATCAGAAGAATGATGTGAGCAACTTCCTGATAGAGAAACCATAGTAAGAAAAATTGCACAAGAAGAGGAAGCAGAGGTGTATCAAAACAATACTATACAAACACTACATTCTCCTAGGGAGAACGAAAAGGCAAAGCAATTAACATTTAAGAAATGCAATATATTAATGAATTTATCATAGATTCATGCTGCAAACAGTTAGATGTATTGTGTTTCCCAGACCTTTTCCCATAAGGTAAAGGTGGGCAGCTTAATGATTCAGACTATGTTAAAACTATAATGCAGTCATGCACTGCTCGATTCAGTATAAATCATCAATTTCTGTTCTACTATCTTCATCATGCCACCATACGTCAGCTAAATAGAGGAATATTTCACAAATTAAAAATTATTCACCCACACGAGAAGTTGAAGGCTGGACAGTACTTCAAAATGTTAGAAAATCAAGAGCTTAAAAGTGATTTAACCATTACATTTGCTCACTTACGAAACAGTCAGCGGTATTGGGCACGACCCTTAAAATGACCTAAATGTAATGACTCTAAATTATAGTCCAGCTACTTGGTTTCTTATTCTCAGTCCTGCTGAATGGATGTGGGTGATTTGGGTGAATATTTACGTAAGATTAATCCTACTGAAATGGCTCATTTATCCACATGTGTGCTGGTTGCAACTGATCCACTATCAGCTTCCAGATTTATCGAAAACAAGTTTAAAGGAATCTTAGAATTCCTTACATCAAGTGATGCTTTTATTGGCACAGCCACCGCATGCCTATTTTTGGAGAAAATACAGATGAAGAAATTGTCGCATTTATTTCGAAATATGTTACTTGCCAAATTACAGATAAAAGCTTGTGTCCAATATTGTATGAAGAAATATCAAAATACCAGTCTCACTGCTGCAACAATTACTGCTTAAGGTAAAAGAAAACTAAATCTAGTATTAGAAACGTTTGTCGATTTAGTTTTCCAAGACCTGAAACGAAAAAAAAATTATTTTCAGAGTGTTGATGAATTGATAGCCAGAAGAAAAGCATGGATTTCCAATTCCTGTCTATATGATCTTCCACACAAAGATAATGAGTGTATGATAAATGACAACAACTCTGCAGTGTTGTTAGATTGGGAGGGTAATAAGGATCTGCAATTTTTTGGATAGAAGTCGACGATTCTAAGTTGGTACATTAAAAAGTACACAACTAAAGCAGAAAAACGTTGTGGCAATCTGCATTTATTGAACTAATCTCCACCAAATAACTAGCTAGTCGTTTGTGGAATGTTGCACTAATAACCTTTTCTAATCGGAAATGTGGTTCTCTGGAAGCTAATGACACATTATCGGGCTTAACACTGTATGGCACAGATCCATGTACTGTATTGTGATGGATTAATGTAAACATGGTTCGCAGCAGCAAAGTTAAGGAGCACCAAATTATAACTGGATTGCCTGAGGATTCTGAAGATCTATTGTATACTTCTTGGATTGATATATATATGTTATCCCAACAGACCACCTGAACTTGAGGATACTAATTGATATGATTTTCTAGCTCGGTATGAAATTGTGGACAAGCAGCCCAGTGATAAGCTACATTCTATCTTATGTCTGATCATTTATTAAAAAAAAATGATACAGCCATACATAATCAACTGTTACAGATATAACCCCCAACAAGAATCAGATAAATTTTATTCCACGTTGTTATTTAAGCCCTGGAAAGAATATGAAAACTGAATGTGAGACTGCTCCAATTACACTGAGGCATTTAACGCTTGTAAAGATAGCCTGTTGGATGGTTTGAAATACCATAACTAATTGTCTTGTTTGCAAGAAGTGGACATTAAAACACGTGAATTAATTTAAGAACGTCGAGCAGAGATGTAAACTGAAGAACAGCAAAGCAATGTCCATCCTGGTTGTGTTCCATTGCACTATGTTGCTACTGAGGCACACGATGCTACGGTAGAATTTGAAGATGTCATTCACCATGGTGAACAAGTAGATGTGAATGAGATGATTGGAAAGTTGAATGAGGACCTACCGAGGGTGTTCAACAAGGTCAAGACTATCATACAGGCCCAAGAAAATGCTGATCCGGGTTGCAGTGCCAAAATACTTAAGTTTTTTGTTAGTGAGTCTGGTGCTAAGGTAAAAGTATAAAAAACATAAAAACTGTTAAAGCATGGGTTCAATCAGCAACTGGTAAAGATCTTGCCATTGCAGCATCCACAGATATTGCTGCATTTAATATTAATGGGTAAACTATTCACAGACTATTGCTACTCTCAGGGGAATATGGAAAGACACCGCAATATCGGTCAATGTCTGATTCTTATGAATTTCGCGCAAAGCTACATGAGCTATCTGCGCTAGCCGTCCCTAATTTAGACTAGAGGGAAGGCAGCTAGTCATCACAACCCACCGCCAACTCTTGGGCTACTATTTTACCAACGAATAGTGGGATTAACCGTCACATTATAACGCCCCAGAGCTGAAAGGGCGAACATGTTTGGTGGGACGAGGATACGGAGATTCGAACCCGCGACCCGCAGATTGCGAGTCGAGCGCCCTAACCATCTGGCTATGTCGGGCCACAATATCTGATGATGCCATGAAAACTGTGCGTGAAAAGTTATGTAATATTACATTACTCATCACTGACAAGATATCCATGGTCAGTATTCGACTTTAATGTACATACATCTTCGCCTGACCGAAATTTTTCAAACTGAGGAAGCTGAAGATAGATGGTTTGGTCGACGAAACGTTTTGTTTTTAGGGGATCTTTTACAGTTACCACCAGTATTTGAAGGTCCAACTTATACTCCTCTCTCTCATCAGAGGCTGCTCAAAAGCACACTTGGTGTGTGTACACTATAAACTTGTAAAGAAAATTGTTTTCCTATGATGAGTTGCTGATAAATATGCGACAGAAAGAAGAGCAAGGCTTTGTTTCTATGCTATCCAGAATTCGATTTTGTCTTGTTACTACTGATTATCTCAGGATGCTGGAAAAGCGTAAGTTATGCTTCAATGATGACAGCATATATGAAAGAATGAAAGAAGTGATAACAACACTTTCTGATCTTCGAACTGACACATGTGTGATGAGCTAAACAAAGAAATGCTTAAAAATCTTAATGGAGAAGAAATTCGTTTGCTGGCTATAGATACAATGGATTGTTCTGGGTATCTTTGTTCAAAAGTCTTCAAAAGCTTTATAACTACAGTAACGACAATACTCTCACAGTTGGCTTGGAAAACGGCATAGTAATAAAGATTGGCTGCAAGGTTATGCTTAGGAGAAACATTAACGTGACTCTTGGACTCGTAAATGGAGCAATAGGTACTTGCTTATATCAAGCCAGTGTCGTTTATAGTATAAATATAAAATTTGGTGAATGTCATGAGCATGAATATGAGATAGTAACAGTAAATTCCAAGTGCTGGATAAAGATTTTGTTATCCGACGCTAGTTTCTAATTGCGAGTGCATATGCTAACACATACACAAGTCGCAAGGATGAACTCTATACAATTTTGTTGCAGACATTGGCAACATAATCGTTACCTATGGCCAAAGCTATGTGGCAATGTCTAGATTCACTAGTCTGTTCGATCTTCACTTGCTAAACATAGATCCTTGCTCTATAAAAGCATTGGATTCTGTTATAATGGAATATGTTTATCTCTGGCAGAAATTTCAGCCAATGTTCCCATCGTTAACTTCCTACAAAAAAAGGTCCAAAGCTGTTATGTTAATCGCATACTACAATGCATTCTATACCGCAAAGCTGTGTGCAACAAACTTATTAAAGACTCAAATGAATCTGTTAAATAATTGACAAAAAAAAACTATAAATGTGTTGATCAAACAGCTTTAGATTGTACAAGTATATGTAACGAGCTTGGTGATCCATTTGATGTACACTGTAAACAAGATCCTGTACATTTGCTTCAAGCAGTTGTGCACTATCATACTAGCTTGTCTTCTTTGATAAATCATCGTGTTACTACAGAAACTGTGTGCACTATTTGCAACAAAATTATTTATATAGACAATGAACAAACAGTCATGAATATTTCGGTTCCTGGTGCTCAAAATAGCTTAAGAATGGATGATTTGCTTAAGTTTGCTCAAGGGTGGACAGTGCAAGATAGTAACTTAATGAAACAACTGTAATGCACCACTCAAGGTATGCACCCGGCTTGGATGGTTAGAAAAGTATAACAAGTAGTTGTAAGGTAAAGCGAAAGACCAGTATCAACTCTGTGCCGAATAGTTTAATTATGGTAGGTGATCGTCTGTTTAAAAAACAGGAAGGCTGGTGTTGGTTATATAAGTGTTGTTTCAGTGAATGGTAAATGGATTCACTGTAATGATCAAACTTTAACAATTTCATTTTGGTTCAAAGTGGCAAAAGATTTGCACTTGGTTTTTTATGAGAGCACTTCAAGCATTGGCAAAGACTCATTATCAGTACCTACACAATGTGCTAAATTGTGTGATGTAGAATTGCCAGTGACCATCGATGCTTTAAAGAATTTTAAAAAGGCAATTTACAGCATTAATTAACATGGAAATAAACGCACTCATAAAACAAAAATTGGTTGAACCATTTGTTAACTCTGTTCGACCTATAAAGAAACCACGAACTAAAGTAATATCTGGTGTTGTTATTCTTGAAGCAAAAGGCTCCTTGGATATGAAGTGTAAGGGTAAATCTAAAGTAGCTGAGTACACTAAAGCTACTTACAAGACTGTGAAATAACTGGTGTTGATATGCCCATTGCCAATAACTAAACGGCCTGCTTACAGGTATTATCCTGTTGATGAGGAATGGTAGAGACAAGCTTGTAATTTACTGGGCCTGAGGTTTGTGCATCCATTTCAACGTGAATCAGATGGATCAGACGTCATTCTAACTCGACCAGATACTCTATCTTTAAAGCGCTTTAGAGGTAATGGGAATTGTCTTTTTTTCGAGCTATGTCTTATATAATAACTGGCTCCGAAGAGCAGCATTTTGAAGTTAGAAGTGCAATAGTTGGTCATATGTTAAGCATACCTGACTTAGTAAGTGGCGTTGGGGCTGATGGTCACCAAAACTACCTAAATCGATACAATGGTGGCTACGACAGTGTTAAGCAATATCTTGTGCAGAGTCAGATGGCTGTTAATGGGACACGGGGTACCGATTTTGAGATGTCTGTTTTAGCTCATATTTTGAATACGGTGGTGTACTCTTAGACAGTGGTGTGAAGAGGTTCTATGATGCCCGGAGCCTTGTACCTAAGACCTTGGGGAAGGGCGGAAAGGGTTCTACTATTCGATTCGACTCTTTGCGTTGGATGCCCTCCCGATATGGATGCCCGGGACCCGGCACCTTTCACCCCCTCTGCACGCTACTGCTCTTAGAAGCATGGTCAAATATTGGATTGCATGTTTCCCTCATGGAATTGACAGGACCATACCAGAAAATGCACATTGCAAGTCCACGTACATATATTATACAGGTGTCCACTTTGATGTGGTCATCAGAGTATATGCATGATGAAAGTATACTGTACTGTACATGCACTGGAATAATTTGTGTGGTCTTGCTGGTGCTAGTTTTTGCAATATTTTTAATGCATGTGTGATAAACTAATTTTACTGGATTTTAACTAATTTGTTTTCATATTGATTATTTGCTTCTAATTGTTTGCATTGTTTCTTGGGTTACACTACAGTGCAGTGTGCCATTTTGTTTGTAATTTATCAACTAGCAGAGGGTTGAAAGGTATTGTGTGCCTGTTGACTGTCATTATTTAAGAAATGTCTAGGTAGACGGTTAATGGTGAATTCTATTTAATGTACAGTATGAGATGAATTGTAGTTTTTACAATAAGATGTGATATTCAAACCAAAAACAGCTTGGCTGTAAAAAATAAGAAAATAAAACGCGGCCAAGAAAAAAAAAATGTTATAGAAACAGCGACTATAAGAACTGATATCAGAATGCGGAGAAGGCAATTAATATTATTGGATACATAGTTTAAAACTGTTTGCTAAAAAATAAACTCTATAATTGATTTAAAATTATTTTGTTATCATGTTTGTCAGTTTTATTAACGATAGCACAAGTATGAGTAACTCATTTAGCCGCTTTTTTGTCAATACTAACATACACATAAACATACACAAAAAAGTGGCCAAATGGCAAGTAACTCATACTTATGCTGTCGTTAATAAAACTGACAAACATGATATCAAAATAATTCTTCAAACTAATACAGGTTGGCTAAGCTTACACTTTTTCTATTAATAATAAACAATTTTACTTGATGTCTAGGTCCTTTCTAGGCGAATTTGTCAGTAACGGCTGATATGTTAATGTGCATGACACGATGAATCCTCACTAGACAGAGTTCAGTTAATTGCTTTTGTTCATTGTGGAGCGTAGGTATGATTTTACCCGACGAAACGTTGAAAGAAGAACTTTCGGCCTCAGCAGATGAGATTCAAATAGTAGCTCCAATTATAAGTAATACTCGTTTGTTCAGGTAAACATCTCTATCAACATAATATAATGTTGTTGGGAAAGTGTCAGGTTTTTCCAACAAATTTACCAATTGCCGTTTCAAGTTGTTAAGCTCCCTCTGGAGTTTCAACGGACAAGAAAGATCACCACAAATTGGGCAACATTCGACGCAAATGGCTTCAGAGTTGAGTTTGATAACGTTAATTAGACGCGCATGTAAACACTTGCACACAGCATGGACGACATAACCTTAAACAAAGAACAACAATTCAAAATTTAAGATCCTTTAACGGAACTTGAAAATGCAACAAAATATATCATGAAATATTAAGGATTACAAAAGAATAACCTTGGTAACAAGATAACATATATAACACACACAAAAAAATACTTTGAAACCATGATATAATATAAGAACGGCCATTTCCCAATGAGGAGGTTGAGGTGGGCTGGACAAAACATTGAGGGGGCTGCACTTTACATCTTGCAGACACACATACTGTAGTATTTAGGAAGTAAATCAACTTTAACACTAAGCATTGTTCGTTGGGCGCGGGAGATAGCTATAAACGACACAAGTATCAAACTTTTTTTATATATCTACGGTGATTATTTTCATATCAGTGAACATTTATCAAATGACCTTTACCCCAAAAGAGGCTAGAAGATTAAACGACAACTAAGGCCTGTTGTTTGACCCATAGAATTAAGGATGAGTGCAATGATTTAAATTTGTGACGACATATAAAAACTGTCTATATTATTTTTCTGAAATTTGGAAGATAAAGTGAATTTTGGTTTTACTAATTAGTAGTTGACCTAGACATCTCGTGTTCCATTATGTTGTTCATATAGATATGTGACCATTATGGGAACTGGAAAGTGAACTTCAGGAGATAAAAGAAAGTTTTATTTATATCAACTCCAGTAGTTCCTTTGTGGAAACCTGTTTTACGTTTCAATTCAGTTTTCTTGCTTTTCTGTTTCATTAAAAGCAACTCCCTTTTCACGTCTTACTAAAGACTGTGAATGATAGCTTTAGGCAGAAAAAGTATATTGAGAGGGACTTACTTCCAGGGCACATTTCTTACTATATAGTTCATTTTACCTTGCTCGCAAGTTTGCTGGTTACAGATCACTTTGACACAACTGTGTTACCACTTTATATAGGCTGTATTAATTCCTATCAAAAATTGACCCATACTAATGTAAAATAACAAATGGAGGTATATTACTATGATAAGTAACACACAGATTTAGAACTGGGTTTTGTTTCTTACTGGCAGCATATTGTTTTCTTCCTTCGCCTCTCTTGATTTCTGCGTTCTCTCTCTCACATCTCCCAGTTTACCTTCTTTCTTTCTTTTGTTGATCTTCGTTTATATTCCTTTCAAAACCTCGTACTGAATAGTTCCCTTTCTTTCTAATCTTGCACACATATTTCTCGAATATCGGATTATAGGGTTCCTTGTAATATCCATACAGCTGAACAAGAAAGGTGACTGTTCACTCCAATAACTTTCTAGTGAGTTTGAGTGCTGTAGTCCCTTAATTCCTTTAAGCTGGCCGTTTTCTCATCTCTCTCAATCCCAACCGATGCTCCTTACACCTAAATTTATAATACTTGCATCTGTGTTTTATTTGTCTTTCCTACGTGTGCGATATTTTTGTTTTTTTAAAGTACCATCCAAGATAGAGATGCTTTTATATCTTTAAACGTTAAAAGTATCACAATTTGTATCCTTTTACATAAATACATATGTTTGTTTTAATTTTGATTCTCACTTTGTTCTAGCATAAGTTAACAAAATACAAGCTTTCTTTCTTGCATTAATTACTAAAATCTAAATTTAAAAGACCGATGGGGTTTATAACGAAAACCGTTTCAATTGTAATTACTATGGAAAAGTGATTAATTTTCAATACATCTGTAGTCATTGTGACACTTTTCCTTCTTTCAGTTAATTAATGCTGATTTTTATTTATAACAGAGCAGCCTGAATTATATATATCATTTTGTAGAAGTTTCATCACACTAAAAAAATTAATATACAACTTTGTATTTGTAAAACAGAAAACAGCAACCACATGCATTATCAAAAGTACGGATGTTCGTGACGAACGTTGTACTTTCAAAACATGAAGGTAATAATAACTGTAAATACTTCATGCACATGTGTCCAGGTATTGAACAGGTATTTCAGAAGCCACGAGCGACGAAACTGTATTGAGGTGGTTTCAACTGGAGACGAGGGTACCGTTGTATTGGACTTGCGCTCTCACTCGATACCTATTTAAATACGGTTACACTTGCGCTTAAACACGCTTTCTTTGTTCAATCAGAAGGCTCACAGGTTAAGTGCGAAATTTACATTAGTTTGAATCTGTTTGCTTTCTTTCTTTTTCCTTTTTGAGATATAGTTAGTATAAGAACGTACAATATAGAAATTATACTGAAATGAGATCTGTGATTATGTACTGTTGCATTTTCTTTCTATTTCTCTCTCTTACGATATTTAGTCTGTGGCTCAAATTGGATAATATAAAGAACATATTTAGGCCCAGTTATCAAATTTCTTTGGAGTGGACCAGAAGAGGAGGCAACTACAACCATATTCCAACAATTTTTATGAGTAATTCATCACATCTGAACAGGGTTATTCTACTATGGACACCGTTTTTCTCTGAGCGTACGTGGTGGTCTATATCATTAAAAAAACTTAAGTGTCCGGTGAGTGACTGCGAAGTGACTAGCGAGCGAAGTCGCTTCACTGAAAGTCAGGTGGTAGTATTCCATTGGAGAGATATAAACTTATTTGATCTTCCTAAATACCACCCTCACTTTCAACGATGGGTTTTGTTCAACGTAGAATCGCCACATCACACTCCAGCCGGTGTTCTTCAAGCCCTGGGGGACAACGTAAACTGGACGGCAACCTACCGCATAGACTCCGATGTTTTAGTGCCATATGGCAGATTCATCCCTAAAATAAGAAACAGGACTGTAAACAGCAACATGAGCAGATCTGGGGTGGATTACTTGAGATCAAAAACTGAGGCGGTTTCTTGGTTAGTAAGTAACTGTCACACACCTTCTAACCGAGAAGGATTTGTTGAAGAGTTAAAAAAGTTCATTAAAGTTGAAGTTTATGGCAAATGTGGTCAACAGATGTGTGATCTGAATTCCAGGGCAGAATGTTACAGCGCGTTAGCTAAGAAACATTTGTTTTATTTATCTTTTGAAAACTCACTCTGTGAGGATTACATTACAGAAAAGTTGTACCTAGCTTTACAAACAGATTTAATACCGGTTGTATTTGGTGGGGCACACTATTCTAGTATCTTACCTACGAACTCTTATATCGATGCTTTAAACTTTTCTTCTCCTGAACGTCTAGCGAATTTTTTGATTAAAGTTTCTCAGTCTAAAGAACTATACAACATCTACCACGAGTGGAAACAGCGATATGAGGTTCACATTGTGATGTACAATTGGTTTTGTGATTTATGCAAAAAACTACATAACAGTAACGATGAAAACAAATACTATCAGTCAGATGATCTGCATAAATGGTGGTTTGAGAAAGCTGGTTGTAAAAGTTGGAAAAAGAAGCTTTAACCAGAGGTAACTTTTTAATTAATTATAGATGAAATGATGCAAACTTGTGAATCAGGTGTGTATATATATATATATACCTCATATTTCTTCCCTGTTCATGACGTGTAACTAACCTTCAGGAAAATGCGACAAAAATATCAATCTGAGTCTCTGCATGACATAGGGTTTTTAAAGATAGAATATGTCTATAAATATCTATTTTCTTTATTACTGATGCAACTTGTTTCTCTAGTTTGATGTTTTGATTAGTTTCCTTTATTACTGATGCAACTTGTTTCTCTAGTTTGATGTTTTGATTAGTTTCCTTTATTACTAATGCAACTTGTTT